>NW_010197686.1:0-9083 GCF_000695765.1 Mesitornis unicolor | reverse complement strand
GAATGCCTTCTGGGTAGCACATTCCTCCGCACTGAGTTAACACCAAAGAATGGAACAACATACATCTTTCATGATGCATTTCAATTAGCAACGCTGGAGTGTAGAGTTTCAGAAATGGCATAGATTGCTCTGGAGACCAACACAGCAGTGCCACACCTAGGCGCAGATCAGCTCTCTTATCAGAAGGAGAAACCACATAGGAAGTTTCTCTTCCCACTCTCGGAATGACCTAAGCAGCACGAACTTGGAGAAGGCCATGACAACACAGCACGACGAGAGTACTAATTAATCATTCTGCACTCAGAAGTTCTTTAATGACACCCTGGGTTGAAGAGTATTTTCCTATTTTATAAAAAGGAATGACAATACAGAAGGTCGCAACAACAGAGACACCTCCACTAAAGTAACTGCAGCCTTGTCCCCACAGTTCCCAATCTTCTCCTCCTCTCATGCAAGAATCAACCCTGCTGCTACAAACAAAACATATGGCTGTGTTAAACCTGTTGTTCTGAAACATTATTTTGACATTCCTCACCCAGCTCCTGTCGTGATGCTTAACATCTATGAGTATCTACTTTCTAGAAATAATTTGGTTGCAATTAATCATTGCAATGTTGACAAGTCATTAGGGCAATGGACAGAAAGCAGAACTGAGTGACTCACTTCCTTTGCTACCAGGTAATTCATTTTACCCTGGTGTCCTCTCTTCCATTGTGTATGAAGACTGTATGGTTCAGATCCATATGAGCACTGTACACTGCAACAGCGAGTATGAACCAATTTATGTCAAGAGACTCTAAGTATAGAAACAAAGAGCCAAAACGCCTCCCTCTCAACATTGGTCATGAATGATTTGGTGTAAGTATATAAAAATAATTACATAAGTATATAAAAATAATGCAAGCATAGTACAGAATATAAAATAATAAAAATATTTCAAGCATTTATTTTACTGTACTTTCCTTCTAAACTTTAGTTGATTATGTATTTCAGTCACATAGCCAGAGTAAGCAGATCTCAGAAAGAAGAGATCCTCCCATGCTATTACCTGATCTCTCTACATAGCAGCACCCAGAACAACAGCTTGTATCCAGCAAGAATCACAATCACAACCAACCATCTTAGCCTGCTAGTAAGCAAGTCTGGCAAAATCTTCAGCATGACAGCAACACAGGAGCTTTGCTTTGTTGCAAAGCAGGTTTTACGTAAAGCAAACAAACACAAAACCACAGTTAAGAGGTTAACACACTCTACATTTAACTAATCTTATCACCTCCTCCTGCAGACACGTGCTCAAGTGGCAAATATCAAAGAGAAATTTAAATACTGCAATGCATCTTACCTTGTTTCTTCAAGTCGAGCTGAATGTGCTGAAAAGAGAGTGTTAAATAAAACTTAATTTGTAATTAGGTTATCAGTTAAATACTAAGAATATTATTAAAAATAGTTTAGAACCGCCTAAAAGTAGGTGATTAAAAGCACAAAAGTCACCTGTATCCCATGTATAATGTGTGGAAAAAAAATTTCTAAATTGGAAAAATAAAAATCTGAAGAGCAAACCAATGATTTGGATTTCACCAAGCATCTGAAAGTATGCATGGAGGTCACGCTTGACCTATGCAAGAGTGGGAAAAAGAGACAAGGAGAACATCACATGCTCTTGGGTTGTAACAACAGAGTGCAACTCCTGAAAACAATGAAAAAATCTCAGTGATGAAAATTTCAAACTTGAATAATAAATTTCAAATATTATCATTAGAACATCACTGTTTCCTTGATCCAAGTTTTCCATCTTCAAACAGAGAGCTATTGTGCAGTATTTGTGGGTAACATCTGCTAGGTAAGCTAGAATGACATGCTTCGGACACAAGTGTTTTCTGAGAAAAAAATGTGGTCTCCCAAATAAGTCACAGAACACCTAATTTTGAAAATTCAAGAGGAGGGTAAACAGCTACAGAATTCCTACACAGTACCTGTCAATGATATGATTACTTGATTCCCACAGTGGATTATAATTCTCAAAATAGAAGGTCAATAGTTTACCTTTCATTTGTAGTGTTCGTCTTGAATATCTCTTGCTGGGCCTCCTTTCAAAGGATGCTGATCTCCTGGCTTTGTTGGTCTTGGTGGTTTGATATTCTGTTTTGCCACTACCAATGACATGTGAAAGTACAAAACATTAAAATAAATCACTTAATTTTAGTGACAAAATGCAGACAGGGCTCATTAAAACATCCCATTTCTACTTTAAATTCATAGCTTAATAATCTGATCTCAGTTCTATTTAAAAAGTCCCAAACTAAACACCTCAGAAGGCCTTTCACAAGAAAGAGGTGGAGTCTACAAACATCCTAACCATCAAGTCATTTTCTCAAGACAGAAAGCTGAAGCAGTGACTCCTTAAACATCAAGGTGCTGAAAAAGCACATTTGCCCTTTGTGTACTTCTGTGGTCATGCTGTTTGGGAGAGGTTGAAAATTCTGCAAGAAAGTAAAGCTGAAGTGATGTGGCCAGAAGTCATAAGAAAGATGGTAACAGGACTAAAACCCAGCATCTCGATGCTCTTGTTCCCAGGCAAGTCTTTTTTCCCCAAGTTTGGCCAAGTTTTGCCCCCCAGGGCAGCAGCAGCCTCATGTTCTGCCGACTCCTTGGTTCCACTGATCCTTTCTGAAGCAGGCTCGATGGCATTGCTACAGCTGCTGGAAATAGAAGCAAAGCCTATGCATACTGCCTGGGGTCACAGCCTGGGCAACTGACAGCATCCTGCAGACTAGCTGGGACCACGAGCCATCCAGTAATGCCTAACATGGGATGGGCATTATCTGACACTTCTGAATCACTGCCACCACTCAGTCAGGAACTCAGGGGTCAAAAGACGTGAAAGGTCCTCAATTGTGCAAGTCAATCATCCATCCTCTATGGCTCATTTAAAAAAGGCTGGGCTTTCAAGATGTACTGTAAAACACAATGTACTATATATGCTATGTAAGAAATATAAACCTTGAAAAATCCTTGGTTTCCTACTGCACAGACCAGAATCACCTAAAGATAAATCAGAAAATGTACTGGGGAAATCCATATGATTTAATAAAACCAATAAAGCAACCCAGTCAGCTTGCAAGTTTCATTGCTCTGTATGTCCTAGGTGAATAATTATTAAGCTCTCTCCTGTTTCCATGCATAATCCAAGAAAAGCAAGAAGTGACAGCAGATACATGCTAAATGACAGATCTCACTGACCTGTATCGGAACCGGGATCCTAGCCGAATGAAGCCTGACCGACTTGAGTTTTTTTGGACGGGACCTCGGAGCCGGAAGAAGGCATGATGCTCCACTGCACATTTCCACAAGTGTTTGCAGGCTTTGGGATGATCCAGTCTAAAGACAAAAGTGTGCTCCTGCTCCTTTCCCTTAAAGCACACAAAGCACACTGACGATTTACAAGAGGCTTGAATAAGTCAAAGCTACAACTCAATGCAAGCCAAATTAAATTTGGATTTTTATGAATACTGAAATGTTTAAAAAATATTTTAGGCAGAAAAATCAACATTTCAGAAGCTTTAATGCTCCATTAAACTGCTCCATTCTCTGAAGCTGGAAAGGGCTAGATCTCGTATATCTAAGTGAAACCCCTGAATAACTACAAATTAAAAACATCATAATAATAGGAAGATACTTCTCAATGAAGCTCACATGGTCTCACTTCCAAATCTTATCTCCTCAAATTACCAATGTTCACATTTTTCTGATCTCAGCTCTGAGCATTTCTTCCCATGGTGACAATTCTGGCACCTGCTTAAGGAATTCATTCCACTAAATGTGGCCATTTTTTGAACTTTCTTGCACAATGCACACCGTTTCCAAATTATCTGGTCTACATTAGATTCACAAGGTAGTCCCCTTTTAGAAACAGAGTAAGAAAATAAGTAATTGAGCCTGTTTACTTTTTAAGAAGCCCCTTCTTTCCTGTCCTCCCTTCAAGTCACAACCAAAAATCTTGCAAAGCATCCATGTTAACTCTCAGAATATAAAAAAAGATCAGGAACATGTAAACCAGTACGGTATAATCAAGACTGAGATGTAAACCGAACAGTTATCTACCTGTTCGTCATCCTCAACAACAACTAGAGTGAGTTTGTTCTTCTTGAAGTCAAGTCTTGTTATCTTTGGCCTGCAAGATGAACAGAAAAAGCAGGTTATATCTAACTCTCTTAGCAACTCACTGAGAGCTATGTTCAACATGCTGGTCCAAGCCTCTCTACTAAATTTTTTTGTTCTTCTCTTTTTTGTGGGTGATTTAAATTCATGCAGTAGGGCTCAATTATACTGTGGTTAACAATGTATTACTGCAAAATTTAACACTTAATTAGAAACCTTAAAGATAAGAAGTCAGCAACTTTTCAACAGATACTTCTATCAGAACTTGAAAAAATAATTACTTGAACTGAAATCCAGCTCCACCCAAATACTCCTGTTTGCCTACTCTTCCATAAGCCCACAAAACTGTAATCAGAAAGACACAAAGGCAGGCCAAAATAACTCTGCTTTATTACAGAAATGTAAAGCATTGTACAATATATTACAGATCCATCCCTGGGATGACTGTTTCAGAAAATCCTCGCCAAAGGGAACAATGTGAACATGACACAAAAATGCAACCTGCCAAAAAAATACCCAGCATTGATGGTGGAGAGACAAGACACACAGATAACATTTCTGTTACAAAGTGTGTGTTTTTCCAAGAAGTTTGTAAAATTGGACTGGGCTAACCCAAACTAACTATTCATATGATGAAATTTCACCTCATCATCTGCCTACTCATTCTTTGTATAAAGTTTTGGAACACTGGATGGGAATTCCAGAATAAAACACTTAAAAATCCATAAATGCCTGCGTACCCAGACCCAAACATGCTAGCTGGAAGGTTCTCCACCTTGTGTTTTATGCAATATAAAGCCCTGCAAAATTTCATCAGAATGCTTCTAAGAAACTGCGGGGTGTTACTCAAGTATTTGACTATATATAGATCTAGGTTGTGGGGAGGGGTGTTTGGAGTTCTTTGTTTAACTAGTTCCTATCGATGGGCAGGAAGGGACACTTCTGCCCTTTACTGGGCACAAAGAGATTGTCTTAACGAAAAGCCCACCTAGATGATATTATACGTAAAAACTGCACTCGCGCTATTGCTTCTGCCTCCTTCTCAACACCGAGGTGTAACACTCAGCCAGAACACCTGAAGAAACTTCATTTCACTCACCGGGTGCATACTCTACTTCCCAAGCAATCTAGTGCAAAATACAGCAACACACACACACATCATTCAAAAAAAATAAAACAAATTAAAAAGCATCCTGAAGTTATTCCATCACTTACTTGCCTCTAGCATATTATACATAAGCAGCCCATTAACGTATCAACCAAGAATGCAAAAAAAAGAATATTTTTGGACACCATGAACACACTCACGGGCTACAGAATATTTCTGCAGGCACCGAGCATTCACGGTGCTCTCATATCCCAAGCAAATATATTTTTTTCTGGTGAAAAAGAAACAAAAGGTTAAAAATCTAAAATATATTTTAAGGCACAGAGAACTTACCAGAAAAACAAACCAATCTTTGTGTCTCCTTCAAAGACAAGAACTCCCGTAGGTGTCAGTCCCAGGCTGTAATCATTGCCATCTCTTGCCTAATTGCCATAAAATAAAGATTATGTTCATTCTGGTGTTCGACTCTTTATCCAAATGACTCCCGTAACTAATGTAGCTTATTTGCCCAGTGTTACTTTTAAACATCTGCTTATTTTATATAACAAAACTCTCATGTTTCAGTGATCTTATGCAATGGATTTCCCTAGTTTGCAAACCTTCAAAATAAGGCTGTAAAGTGGAAAATTAAAGTTTCTTCATCTCTCTGTGTAATGAGGACCTCCTTGTGCAGTTCTCTGCACTTTCTTCTCCACAACAAATTTTTATTTAATGTTTCTTTTCAGTTGGTAGCTGACTGGACCTCAGCCAATTTTAATTTAATTACTATGATTCTCACATAGTTCTTAGTCTAAATACAAACACTCTAGTACGTATTGCCACACCAACTACGTATTTAACACAGAGAAAATGTCTGGACTAAAGTTATACCTTCTAGAAATACTATAAAGTGGAATGCTGATGCAAAGCCAGGCCTGTTCCACGGTTTAGATGAGTGCAATATTCCCTTTCCCCACCCCCAAAGCAAAACCAGTGTTGAAATGCAGGACAAAGCTAACATTATCATTTCCAAAGGTCACCATGCTGTGGTTAAACATACCTTGACTATGTGCATGTCTACACCATACATTTCCAGCCACTTAGCTTTGTTTAAGTAGTTAGTTTCAGCCTGTGCTGGTGTTTGCCCCCTGAAATAAATTTTTTTGCTGTTAGGTAAATGCCTGAAAAAGCACAGAAAGGAAAAACTGGTATATGAGGAAAGAGGAAAAGAAAACGCTTGAGAGTTTGAGAAAAACCTAAACACTGCTGACACTTGTTCACTTTCATGAACATCAAGGTCACTTTTGGAAGTTTTAATCTGAAACTGCTGCTGCAAAAATTATTGCATTTCATGATTCTGCAACCTCATCATTTTACTCAGACCTTTGAAAAACTCCACTTTTCATATTATATCCTCTTACAAAACACAACTCAATTGTATTAGAATTATGCTTCTGAACAAGACCACGAAAGAAGTGTCAGCAGCATCTTTTTAATACATTCACTTCACAGAAAAATCAGTGGCAAGAGCTGGTCAGCATGCACTGCGAGATTGGGTACCTGCACTCCTTCCACTTCTCAAAAATGGCCAGCTCCATCTCCTCAGTCTGAGTGGGAACAAACCTGAACTCAGACACCAGTTCGGGGACATGTTCTGCAGGATCATAGTCTCCAAGTTCAGCTACAAAAGAACAGCACTGTCAAGAAACAATCTCAATAAACACAGCAGACATTAACAGGAACTTCTGCATACTTTTCTAGTTAACCTAAAATACTACATTTCTTTTTGTGTCCCTCCTTCTCCTTCAGTCCTCCTAATATTTGAAGTGTCATCTTTTTTGACAGGAAAATTACAGACATGGAACAAATGGTCGTACTGTCTGCACAAAGACTTTGCATTAATCATTACGAAGTGCTATTGATACATTCCTTAACAAGCTTCCTATAAATGGAAGTTAACAACATCCTTTAAACTCACCGTATTTTTTTCTTGCGGAAAGTTTTCAATATTTTTATCACTGAAGTCACAATTGAATTTTGTCTTAAATTACTAAAACAAAATTTCTTGAGATTTCTAAAAGGCAAAAACCAGTTCTGACACTTTTCATAAAACTATTTGTCCATTCTAAAAGTGAATTTCTGGTCTTATGACTATAAATCCTTCTATCCTGCTAAAATTACTCTGTGTTGGGGCACAATCATGCAGCTGTTATTTGTCTCTCTCATTTTCATCTAAGAACATAATAAATGCCCTACTGGGTCAGTCAAATGGCTCATCTAGTCCACTCCTGCATGCTCAACAGGGGCAATACGAGATGCTATTGTGAGAGCATCCTGGAACATAGCAGTCAATGGGTGTGCCACATCAAAAGCACAACCTCCTTTTTTCCACAGATGCTACCAAGACCAGCTTTTAAAGACCAATGTATGCCTAAGATGCTGAAACTCACAGTTAGAAACCTTTACAAAATGTCCTGATTTTCAGAGTCACTGAGCATCCGCTCCCCCGCACTGATTTCATGTGGCTTCTTGATGTTCAGCTCATACCCAAAAAAATTAGGGCTAATTCTGTAACTTGGAACTGGAGTGTCTGATACAGGCCAGTAATAGTTCTGTCTGAAAAAATGAAACTACTGATTTGTGTAGGAAAAAAACAGTAACACCTTTGGGAAGACCTGGAAAAGTCCAATAAACATACACAGGATTCCATAGGTACAAAAACCCCATAGGATCTAAAAACCCCGTTTCTTAGACTTCTGAACACTGCAAGCATAATAATAGTCTTTTCACTCCCTCCTGTTTCTCTTTTCCTCTCTTTTTTTAAATGCTGACTGAGGAAGCCTGTAGTTCTATAATAATTTACTCCCACTAAAACGCCTGCCTCTGTTGAAAGGAATGCTGTCAAAGCCAGCTTAGGTTCCAGCTGATTTAAATAAAAGTACACAGCTGTCAGACAGTAAGATTAAAGCCCTGCTACGGGCCTCATTGTGGAGAGAGGAAAGAAAAGACCAGCACAAAAAGCAAGGGATATACAGCCTAATTAGATCGCTTTGTTTTCCCAAAAACTTATCCACTGAACCTGTATCTTAAGGCTCTAACAATGCAAATATCTTTAACTACAGAATGTATTCTAACTGCTTTCCTTCCACACAAAAGAGCAGGGAAAACAGGCAGGTGTCTTTACAGTTTACTTCCTACTGTCTATACCTTCACACAATCAGTGTCATTAGTAGAAGAACAAAACATGTTTCGGAAAATATCTGTAAGAGAAAGAATTTCAATTACATCGTCCTGTTACCCAACTCCTGCAAAGTAAGTGCAACAATGCATCGGTTTGTAAGATGAATGCTGTGAAGAGAATCTGTGCAGCACAAAGGCATGGCACAGCTCCAAATTCCCTTCTCATCACAGGAGACTGTACAACAGCTTCACACCAGAAGTTCTGCAACTTTTTTTTTTGCAGACTCAAACTGTGTTAAATGAGGCCACATAGCTATACACTCCAAAAAGAGCTCAAAAGCCTACTCTCGCAGATACTTACAAAACTTCAAGCCTCCTCTCTTTCCTTTGAGAGTTCCCCTGCTTGAAACCACAGGAAATTTCACATTTATTAAGATCACACCCTCATCCCAACAAAAGAAGACATTGGCCATGGAGATCAGTGATGTACAACCTGTACAAGCAACTAAAGGTCAGACCACAGCTCTCAGAGAAGCCATAGGAGCTGGAGTCTCAACTGGAATCAAAAGTTGAAGATTAAGAGTCTTGGATTACTAAAGCATAGTGGTGTATAGCTGAGAAAAAAACAACTATATATATAAAAAACTATATATATATA
>NW_010197685.1:0-10198 GCF_000695765.1 Mesitornis unicolor | reverse complement strand
TCTGTGATTCTGTGATTCTGTGATTTAAGATACCACTATACAGAACTATATCAGTGTCACATATGATGAACTGATATTGCTTTCAAAAGCTGTTTTATAATTTTAAGTATATTCTTAGAAACACTTAAGAAACTTAAAATTGGAACTTTCAAAGGAATGAGTATTTTTCTCTGTTTTTTTTTCTTTCTAATTCTTATATTAGAGAATTTCTCAATCCTGAGATTTTTCAATAAAGTGTGTTACTCACAGATGCTGGGGGTTGTCCACCAGAGCCTGCAGGCAAGATTGCCATTGTTGGTAAATAACGTGCCCATAAAAGCATGTAAGTCTAATATAATTTATTTTTAATTTTTTTAAGACTACACTTATTAACACAACTCCATATATTCTGAACATTTCCAACTTGATTTGTTCTACTTGGCATTTTAATTTTTTGAAAGGTATTTGTGCATAGCTTTGCAATACATAGATTACACAAATTGACGCTGATGCTGTGATTGTTAAAACACAAAATAATTTCCTTAGTTCTCTAATATTCTTTATGCAATCAACACTCTTTTAAGTAGTGGTTTTTATATGTTTACATGTGAATTAAAGATAGCTAGCGAGAACAACACTAAAAATTTAGCATTCAGTATTTCAGAGTTCTTTTACAACTACAATATTTTGCTTATTCAGAACATTAAAGCCCTGATTGCTGATTCTCAGGGACTCATTCTGGGTATATGCATGCATGCACACAGCTCCCCATGACCCTCACCATCTGCCATTAAAAAATATTACCATTATTATTCCCAGTTCTGTGAAGGGTTTTCTATTGTACTATTGCTCTTTCCTCCTTGGAGTCTCAGGCATAGCTGGGTAGAACGTGTAAGTAAATGTTCGTGTTTTCATGCTCTGAATGCTCAACAGCCGACAGGAGAGATTCACTGACTACGATAGCAAAAGAAATCAGACTAAAGACAGCATCTGAGCAAAGCCTGTAATGTGGGGATAGCTCAGGGTTGAAAGATCTCAGGGTCTCCTGAGACATTACGCCCCATTATCAAAGAGCTAGCAATATTAAGGAGGCTTTGGGGAACTCAGTTTCATGAAAGACCTTGGATTATTGCCCAGGCTAGAATCTCAAATTCAGGAGGGTTGATGGGAATAAATCTGAGTTTGACAGACAGATGCAAGAGGTTTTCTAAGATCTTTTTCAACTTCAAATGTCAGTCTTGGGAGTCTCTCCATGGGATCTTCTCATTTGAGTTGCAGGAGTATTTGATCACTTGATTCTTCTCTGTGATCCAAGAGCATTAAACCATTTTGTGACTGGAGGATGCCACAAACAAAACCCATAATTTAGACAAGAGAACCTTAAAAGCCAAACAGAACCTTTTGCCTGATGTACCAGAGAAAATACAAAGAATACATTACGTATGTGACAGTTTCTTGAATGCCTCTCTCTTTCATCAGAAAGAAGCTTTATAATGAGAATTGCCATACTTAAGCTTTGACATTCTTTTTCCTCAGTATTTCAGTCTGTCAGAACGTATCTCATTGCCCATGAAATGGCTTCAGGTTAACAGTCTTTTCTCTCTCAGACAGGGAGCCAGCATGCTAATGTAAAATCTCGAGGAAGTTGCCAGCACAGGTGTTGAAAGTAAATGATTTATTTGTTGGCAGCTGTACATCAACTTCTGTACAGGAGCTGCTGCAAGTGATTGTTCCAGCCTTTAGTTTGATACAAGAGCACAGAGAAGCTTCAATGTATATCAGCACTCATCAATACTAGCTTGAATGCAGATGCCAATCAGTCAAAACAGCTTACATGAGAGGTACATAGACTGGTACATAAACTTTCTGTTATAAATAGAATTAGTCTGGTTTTGGGTTTTTTTGGCAGAATGCTTCCATTGCAGAAAAGCCAATTTATCAAAATAATTTTGGTGGGGAGCCACAGTTGCACCAAGTCAGCTTGACAGAATTGAGTTTTGAAGTAAGCATCCAAATAAACTGATATTATCAGAAGAGAAAATACATATTTTTTCTAGTTTGGAATTGCTTCTAATTTCACTACACTGAATAAAAGAAGAAAACATTATAAAGGTTTTGACAGATGTTGTTATGGTTTAAACCATAACAGATGTGAAAGGTTCTCTTCTGATTTTTTTATTTCTCTGGAAATGTTTGAGGTATTTTATCAACAACACAGCATTTCCTACCAAATAAAAATTAACTTTGTCCCCATTTCTGGTCTAACTGATAAATTTCACAACAGATTAATTTCTAAAATGCATGTATTTCATATGTTTAAAGCTCTGCTACCTTTTCATCAAGCTTTATGTACATTCTGTGGTTTTACATTTGTTTACTTTAAGAGCTGCTAATCAACAAAGGAAAACAAATGTTAACTCAACCCCAAATGTTAACTCAACATTTCATTTAAAAAAAGTACATAGTTAACATTTCTTTATAGCATTCATTATAGTATTGGCATAAAATCTAACTCATTGGTTAGTGGCACTTGGAAAAAAAGCTCAGAATCTATATTCATTTCATAACCATGCAACCCTACCTGTGATGGATTTTGCTAAGGATTTCATAAGTTTGTGATAGACCTGTGACCCATTTATACATAGTCTCCCTGTAACAGCTGCAGTGAAAAATAAGACTGTATTGAGATGCACGTCTACTTTCTCCTTCCTTTTTTTTTAAAGCTGAGGCCCATGTTGAAGGCTAATTAACCTATAAAAACTACAACGTCCAACTATTGCACACTGACAAGTGGTTTGTTTTCATCATGAATAAGCTGCAATTAATATTTGAATACATATTAAATGATGGCTATTTTAATCACATCTGCAGATAATACTAGATCACTTTTGAGAGGTATTTCTAAGGGAGAAATAGAATAAAATATACTTAAGAGTCAGTTTACTCTTCTGAAAGCAATAAATAAATTAATTTGGTGTATGTAAATAGTACTTCTTTTTCCCCTCAGTCTACATTTCATTATGATAATACAAAGTCTTATAAAATAATTAAATATGTACAGAAAAGAATAAATTAAGTATCTTCATCAGCTAATGAATATTTAGTGGGCACAAAACAGGGAAATTTGCAAAAGTCAGCCAATTGAAATTCAGAGGGAAGCTCTGATCATCTGAACTCAACTTCCAAGTCACCTATGGCATAAAATAGGATACAGGTTGTTTCTAGAGAAAATGGAATATTAAATGCAGTTTCAAGATTTTAAGACTGTAAAATCTACAACATTTGTCTAGCTGTTATTCCCCCCCCCAAAAAAAAAATATTAAGGAATTGCTAAAATGATTGGTTAAATTTATATATAAGACATTCATTTTGTTTCTTCCCTGTTTGTATGTGTGGCTAAAGCTTTCCCACAGAAGCCTGGGTCAGTGCAGTTCCCTCCAGGAAGGGGGAGGATGATGCAGGCAGCAAGACCAGAACACTCAACTAGGACTAAGATGATGCAGATGTCATTCTTAGTTTTAGCAGATCTCATCCATAACTTAAAAAAAAAAAACGCAAACCACCAGGTTTATTCCATCCTTCATTTTACTTATGTGAAAAAATTATTTCAGAAAAATATAATATTCATAGAGAGGTAATACTTGGAAGACAGATTATTACTGTGAAAGACAAGTAGAGGTGGATAGTCCAAATTAATTTTTAGGTTTCATTGCTGCTGATTGCATCTCAGAAGGAACACTTCAAAGGCACCATGTCAAAATGTTTTTCCTTGTAGAAAACTGGGAAACATTTTGTGTGAGTGTTTCTTACACTAATAAAAAAATGTCCATTTCCTGATTTCTGAATGAGATGCTGTGGGTGGGTTTTTTTTATCTGTGAGCAAAACAGTGCTGGGATTGCACAAGGTCTTCCTTTGCCCTGGAATCAACAGCTCTTGGGAAATGCTGTGTCAGAGCTGGAGCTTCAGCTTGGTACCTTCATGTTTTTGTAATGAGTGATTATCTGGTACACACATAAGCAGCACAGAAAACCTTTGCAGTAGGAATGTCCTGGAGTACATTTACTTCAGGAAAGCAGCAGGCCCTGCTTCACCACAGTTACAGACAAAGTGCATTTTCTATTTGTATCAATTGTCAGGGCCCTGAGGGCACTTCCAGTCCTCACTGTCCCCACCATCCTCACCCCTGCCCATGGGACCAGGATCACATATCAGCTTCACCTGAGGCTGTCAGTCCCTGCTGTAAGACAGTACATGTCCTAGGTTTTCCTGCCTGCAGGTTTCTCATAACCATGCCTGTGCCTGGCCATGGACTTTGCTGAATTGGACCCTGATCTGTGGGTTGTCTTGACCATGGACCTGACTTTGTTAATATATCAGTCTGATCCCTCGGGAGCCATCAACCCTTGCAGCACCTGAACACCACTCAGGAAGGTGCATGTCCTACAGAGCCCTCAGCAGCAACCTGGTCAGAAAAGCTGTTTCAGAGCAGCACATCGAGGCAGAGGAGACCCCAAGTGTGCTCTTTCCAAGGTATGGATAAGGAAACCATGTGAAGCTGTGTTGTTATGTCACTTGCACCAGACTGAAGCAGAGAAGTAGCAGACAACATTAGGTTTTTGTGGGACACCACTGAAAGACTAGCTTAGTAGATAACAGCAGGTCTGTTGTGACTAAAAGTAGTCTATTTAAAAAAAAACAAACAAACAACAATCAAAACAGTGTGCTTTTAATTGCATTCCTACTGCTTTCCTTCATCTCCGTTTTGGTCCCTGGCCAAGCTATGGAAAAACACCCAGGTGGCAAACAATGCCTTTTCTGACAGACAGCTAACCAAGGTGGCCAAAAGACAAGAGACAGACTGTGCTGAGAAGAAAGGCCTGTGCAACATTAGGTGGGGGCTGAGCAAAGAACAGAGTCACATAGCTGTGTGGAACTGGACTACCGAGAGCAGGGTGAGTAAGAAGCATATTCATGTTCAGCAGATGGCACCAAAGTGTGGTGGGAGAAGCACACAGTGGTGGTGGGAACTATTTCACAGCTGTGAGCTGTTAATCCATAGGTAGGAGAAGAGAAGAAACCCCAAAACTTCAAGACAGTCAACATGATGGAAGAGCAATGCTGAGTATTCAGTAGCTAAGGATCTGGAGTATTTGACTCATAAATGTAGAAATGCAGTGTGACACACAGTTCTGAGCTGGGGTCTTCAAGAAACATCGGCAAATGGCATGGCTCCCACAGCCCAGATGGTTTTCCCTAGGGTTAGACGTAGGTCATGCATACAAACCACATGCATCATGGCAGAAAACTACTTAGATTTTTCAGGATAGTCAAACTAAGCCAGATTCTTTCTTTTTGATGTGCACTGAGCATCAGCACATGGTGTTCAGCCAACATACACCTATCATTTTCCTCACACCAGGAGACACCTACATCCCCTTCTCTCAGGTGAAGGAGCCATTCTTTGCATTTACAAGCAAGCACTCAATTCATTCACAGAGCACCACGTTGCTGTTACAGAACTGAGGAGGGAAATATGAGCTATAGCAGCTGGCCTTTCTGTTGAAGATTTGGAGGGATACCTTAGTGGCTCCAGGTGGGAAGGTATATGTTCATCCATAGGCAGAACCACTCCCCCATCTCTTTGGCAGCCACAGAAGCAGCTCCTTTTTATCCTCTGACTGGTAGCTATGAGTGTAGAAAAAAAAAACATTGAGCCATCTGAAAGCATTTACTGATTAAATAGCCATTCATCCTCTCACAGGCAGACACAGGTTGAAGATGCTGGGCAGACCATGTTCTAATACCCATCTGTGGGCAATTATCTGTAATGGGCATAATTTTGTACCTAAGCCTTAATACCTCTTTGCAGAGTGGTTTCAACTTTGGGGCAAAACTGTGACTTTTATTCCATCCACAAAAATTATCTCAAGTATATACTAATAATTTTTAATGCCAGGACCATATCAATCATTTCATAAACTATGGCTGTATCCACATACGTTTCAAAATGATTTAATAAATTAAATTAATTGCAGTTATATCTCACATTTGAATTCCACTGTCTCATCTTTTAACTACCACTTCAAAAAATGTGAGGCTAACAAAAAAATTCTTTCACATTCTTAGTAATCTTTTGTATTTTTAGTTTTCTTGTGGAGACTTATAAATGCTAAAGAGTATAAGTTAGTATAAGTTAGTAATTTTTATTTCATACTTGTATTTTATCAGTTATTTGGCTTCCAAAGGGGAAAAAAAAGTTTTGAACTTTGCAATATATAAAACTGATTTTTAAATGCACAAAGGGCAATTTTGTCTTTTTTCTGGTGAAGAAATAGGATAATTGTGATAATGCAAAGATAAGTTTTTATTGAGGATAATACAAAAAAGTAATTTATTTCCCTAGATCCTACTATTTATAGCCTATGATTTGTTACTTGCCCTTTCTAATTTGTGATAACTGATTTTAATAAATTCATTACTAAGGCAGATAATACAGATAATTTCCCTGAAAGTAGTTAAAACCCTTTGTTATAATTTCATCCAAATTCTCTTATAGGTTAAAAATAATTATGAGATGCAAGCTAATTATAGACTGGCATAAATAATAGTACTGAACATGATGTACAGGATGCATGTAACATTTGGGATTAAGGAATGAATTTAAGACTATGAACTTCATAGTCTGGCTTCTTTGAGGTTCTCTGCTGTTTGGTTTCAATGTATATGAGTTTAAATTCTACACATTTTGAGATTATTTGAAAAGCTCAGAATTTCAAAGTAAGAGTCACACAGAATTTATGGAATTGCTAACATCCTGTTTACATGCAAAAAGAGGGATTTTAATGTATAAGCATATTTGGTTCCAGTCTGAAAAAGCCCCCATGTCTCTCTTTGTGTATATCTGAGTGTGAGTTTTAAATGGACTGACAAGAGCTCTTGAGAAAAAAAATCATGGCAGAGAGGAATATTATGGAATATAGCTGCAGCTTTTTGGGCCACCCACAGACTGTAAAAGGCTATTTTGGTCTCCATCATTTCCTCAGTATGATTTTCAGATTACAAGCCATGCTGACAAATGACACATTATTTTATATAATTGTACCAGATATTGGTAAATCAAGTTTGTTTTTTTTTTAACTTAGTTTAGACTAGTTGTGTGGAAACAAGAGGGAACATGTTCATAGACTTTTCTGGACTCAGTTGTGTGGAATATTACCAGTCTGTGAATAGAAATTAAAAACAATAAGAAACTGTGAATGTGCTCTACATTTGTTACCCAATATATGGAGTACCAAGGTGCTTATCACAAGGTGACCTACTTATTATAAAGCCTGTGACACCTGTCCTTGAAGGAACGACATTTGCTATTATGATTGCTATCTTTTCCAAAAGTGAATATTGAAAATAGATTATTTCTACTCTCATAGAGTCAATGAAAAACCCACCAGTGCTATATGTTTCACTTCAATTTCCTTGATATTATGCTTAAAAAGATCTTACAAACTAAGGTCTTTTTATTGAGCATTTTAATGTGAATAAGTAAGACCCAATACGTTGCAATAATTAAAAACACATCTAGAGGTCTAGTAAAGCACTTTGTCATTGAAAAAAACAAAAGAGTGCTTGTAAATGAACATCAACGATGCTTGGTTTCAGGTACAGATTTTCATATTCAAAATAGGAGTACACCTTGCCTTCATTTGCAAACTGAAGTGTGTTTCATACTGCTGATGGCTTAAAATTGATAAAGAGCAAGGTTCTGTCAGGAGAAGAACAGGCAACAGTGGAGAGCCATGGTGTGTTCCCAGAGGCGCTAGGACCTGCTACATGAACAGAAAACCCAGTGGTGCTGGGTAAAAAGACCCTTGGGAGACCCTTTGCTCCCCAAAACATCTGTAACATTGTTCTTATAAATTAATCTTAATTTTCCACCACTGCAGGTAGTTTCTTTCCCCATGCACTTTTGCAAAGCCTTAGTTCACTGATTTTCATGCTCCAGCACTTTCACAGTGTGGCTTACATGTGACAGATGCATGCACCAGTGTCTGGCTACCAAATGTCAGAATTGCTGCTCACAATTGAAGAGAACTATACTTTACATAGAAAAAAAAAGATTGAGTGCTGTAATAATTTTGCTAAGGGAAAAGAAGACAAATGACCTCTTGCAGATAGATAGTCAATACAGTTTTACAAAGGATGTCACTTGCTTTCTTGTTGGGTGACATTCTTCCTTTCATCCCCATCTTTTTAAAACAATGCCATTTTATCTTCATCTTTAGCCTCTAGTTCTTCCATTTTTAATGCTGTTCCTCCTTTGTCACACCATCCTTGTTGGTGAATTGCATGATGTCAGTCTGCTGAAGCTACTCCTAAACTGGAAGCCAACCTACCACCAACTTATTATGTGAAATTTCTTAATCAGCATAGCCCATGCTACACAAAACCAATTCTGGCTCACCCACTCTGACTTTAGATGTTGATTCACATTCTTGACTACATCCTCAGCTTGCCTGAAATATGATTTCTGTATATGTAAGAATCCTATGTTGCATTTGTACTACCCAAAGCAAAAATACAACACAAAATTATCCTTCTAATAGTACATAAAACTGGCACACTTACTTTGTACAATCACGTAGCATCAGTCTGATAATGATAGAAAATATTGCACACTGTTTTCACCTGGTTTGGTAGAGTTCATCTTCACCACGTTCTTACTGCTAATGAAACTTGTAACTAACTCATATGTCTTCTAATAAACGTAGGAAAAGTTTGAAAGATCCTGCAGGGAAAATTGTAACAGCTTCCTCTTGTGAAATGAAACTTGCTTGCTTGCTTAAACTATCCTACACTTCATCTTCACATAAAAAAACAAACCAAACCAAAAACACCAAAAAAAGAAGACAAAATAGAGAGAGCTCCATGAAAGATGACAGATTTTCCTACAGGTAGGGGAACATGGCATGAACCCATTAATCTTCACCTAGGTTTCAGAGTGGTAAGTGAAGGTAGCTGCAATACTGAAAAAAAGAGAGGGTGTCCCTGTTGGAATTTGAGTGTGAGACTGGCTCTAGCCAGGGTAGTTAAAAGATCATAAAACATTACTTCTTTCCACTTTGTTTAGAAACTGTGCTCTCAAGGGTTGAAGTGCTCTCTTTCTCAGCAGGGCATGAGCAAGGTTACTTTTCATTACATTTCAGTTATTTCAATTCTCAGATGTGTATTTTAATCATCCTAGTCCTAATATATTAATAGTTGTAATAATTTATTTTTTCAGTCTTGTCAAGAGAACTGTCAGTTAAAACCATTCAATCTTTCAGTAGAACCACAATAGGACAGAAAACTTGGTTGGCTTGTAGCTACTGAGAACTCTGTTAACATCAATCAGTATTAAGAAACAGGGAAAAATAAGGATCTGTATCTTCGGACAAGATCTGAAGTACAAATCTGTTCAATTAGGCATGAAACCTATCACTGCATATTCCCATGCATTTATCAACTCAATACTTAACTATATTCTTCAGAGTAACTCTATTATCTTTGCATTTAGCTTGCATGAAGGCATCTTTTAAAATCCTTTTCCCCCTTAATGGCTTAGTGCACATTATTGAAGTTAATATTTATAGAAGGAATTCATAAGGAACAGAATCATTTTTGTTTGCACCAGCTTGGTGGGAGAAGATCCCTAAACCGCAGATGCGTATGAAAATTACTTTTCATTCCAAGGAGCATAAACGAGTTGAGAGGAAAAGGGCTGACAGAGGAGCTACAGAAAAGCAAAGCTCAATCTCCTGGCCTTTTAATTTTGATCGCTCTCCCCGATACCACTTCAGCTTAACTGCAGAAAAACACTTCCAAGAACTAAAACGGGCCCCAGAGGATGCGGATGAGGCCACGACTGCTCCCTCTAGCCCCAGACTAGCAAAAGCAACCCAACGGGCCACCTTTGCCCCAAACCGCGCTGCAGTACAGCCTCCGTCTCCCCACCGTCCTGGCCTTTTAATTTTGATCGCTCTCCCCG
Organism: Mesitornis unicolor; assembly: GCF_000695765.1. Taxonomy (NCBI): domain Eukaryota; kingdom Metazoa; phylum Chordata; class Aves; order Mesitornithiformes; family Mesitornithidae; genus Mesitornis; species Mesitornis unicolor. Next base: position 197 of record NW_010197685.1, on the reverse strand, counting down.
ATACCACTTCAGCTTAACTGCAGAAAAACACTTCCAAGAACTAAAACGGGCCCCAGAGGATGCGGATGAGGCCACGACTGCTCCCTCTAGCCCCAGACTAGCAAAAGCAACCCAACGGGCCACCTTTGCCCCAAACCGCGCTGCAGTACAGCCTCCGTCTCCCCACCGCCACCGCCGCGGGTTGTCCTGCCCCCGCA
>NW_010197684.1:593-18987 GCF_000695765.1 Mesitornis unicolor | reverse complement strand
GGGCTGTGGATCAAATTTTATCTCTCTCTTATTGATGAAAACCCAATATAATTTCATTTATCTTAATAGATTTATGTCCAATTTGTAGAATCTGGTTTGTATCAAGGCCCAAATCTGATTGCGCAGTGGATTTCTCTGATGGGCCGTAATGTACAAAGGGTACAGAAATCTGGCTAAAACTGCTGTGTAATTACTGCTCGGTCAACTCAATTTTCCTGCCTGCTGGAAATAAAAGTAATGAGCTACTAAATTCAAGCATTTAACATGATTTTAAGAAATGCATTTTCAGCCTCAACTGATGAGATCCAATTTGATTAACTCCCTCTGGCTTTCATCCTCCTGAAATGGAAGGGTTTTTCCTGCAAGGGTGGCAGGACAGTTTATATGGAAGCGCTTTGGTAATGAAGGGGCTGAAAGCGTGAAAGGAACTGCAAATAATTCAGCATTCTCCTTGTTGTTCAGAGCAAAAGTTTGCTAATGCCAAAGCTGCTTGTTGAAGATTTAACTCACTGCTTCTCTTCCTTACTGCCTTTAAGTTTTTGCGGGCAGGTTTGCACATGTATATAGTCCTATTGACCTACTGGGACAAAAAAGGCTGGAAAGCAGAACTTTAAAAGTTGCTCAACTTCCTTTTTCCATTCTTCCTCCCATTGCCTGCTTTTACAGTGTACGATGCTAAGGCACTAATAGAATCCACAACAGCATCTGAAGTTTCATAAGTACAAGAAATGTTTTCCCAACTAGAAATGTATCTCTTAACATTTCAAAAATGCATTGCTGTGAGCAGCAAAACCAAAATACAGCTGCAGAGGGAGAATTTCTGAAAGAATAGAGTATGGCTGAGGAAAATTTGCAAGGCAGGCAGGGTTTTTTTAGGCAAGATCCTGCTGGTTCATTTTTTGGAAACAGCAATGAGAACTGTGAACAACCAGGAAATGCTCAAAACAGACCAAATGGGTGACTTATTTCAGTTTGTGTGAAGATAGACACGTGAGAGTTATTTTTAAAAGCATGTGAGTCTCCTCAGAGAGCCTTGTTAACGAGTATATTCCATAACCTAGGCTCTTACTCCAGGATGTTTTCAGGAAAACTAACCACCTTTTCTTAGATTGGCATTTTCTGAATGGAAAATATCTACAGATTGAATTCTGACAGGCAAATAAAATGATTTTGAGATAACTGATGGGAATCCAGCATGATTGGAAGACAGCACCGGAGAAGAAAATGCAACGGGTGACTGCTGAGGAAGAATAAGAAAAAGGAAAGAAAAGGTGCGCACAAGAGAAGGAAGGAAAATGCCCCAAAAGAAATACACTGAAGTAATAACAGAGCACAGAGGGCAGAAGAAATGCAGCAGAAACAAAAACATTAGTGGGTTGAAAAAAGGATGGGTTAGAGGAAAGAAAAGGAGATTAAAAATATCCTGCAAGTAGTGCGCTTCTCTTTCATGTTGCATGAAAAGCACCCACTGCTATGAACTTCAGAGTGGAAGACGTGTGACATAGCTCTTGGTGCTTGACTTAAACTGAGATTATTGTGTGTGTACGCAGAGGCGTAATTAGGTGGTGTTCTGCGCTGTTTGATAGTGATGGTTGTACAGATTTCAAGCTCAGATGGTGCCAGGCAGCAGCTGTGTGACTTTGGTGCCCTTGGTCAGGCGTGGATGTGGAGTTCATTGCAGCGCAAGAACCAGCTCGGGTTGCAGCAGAGGCTTTCTCTGCCTTTCCACGTCTATAGCTTCACGTGGAAGGGAAAAGCTCACAAACATTTGAGTTTGCAATTAAACTGCTACTTCACAAGGAGTACCAGGGGCTGCAGACCACCCTGACCCCCCACCACCTGAAAGCTGGCTGCTGTTAGTTAGGAAAAAGGCTCTTTCCACTGCAGACATAGGTATGGTTATTTGCAGTTTTACATGAAATTTCTGTCAGTCCGAATGATTCAGGTTCATTGGAAGTGAAGCTGTACAACTTGACCATTGCATTTTTTTTCTAATTCTGAATTTTGTATTTTTCTGGTCAGTCAGTTTCAAGCCCTTGGTTATTTATGAGCCTTTAAAAATACTCTTCTATCTTTGCATTGGATCATTTTGAACATGCTGTTTGTTGTTTAAAGGGTAAGCTCTACAAAGGCTGTAGCCTGGTTTTAATGAAGTTTCATCAAAATTCCACTGACTATATAAGAAGGGGAAGTTTAAAGTGGATTTTCATTTGTACAGTCCTTTAACATGGGCAATTTGTTTGTTTCCTCTGTTCTTTCATTTAAAAGGCATTGCCTTTTCCCTAGCCCTTGAAATAAAGTTCCTTACATCATAACCGGTAATTTCCTCTTATTTTGGGTCATGAAACAAAAGAAGCTTCTGTATTCTGAAGCAGTTTGTTCTACTGACTTGCTAGAACTGCTGTAATACAGCTTGGCATCGTCTTTGGCATTGTCCCTTTTCTCTGTACTGTGCTTCTTGATATCAAGGAAAAAGGTGTGGGGCTGCTTTGTATCTCATACTTTGTGTGGTCATGGAAGTTGCTTCCTCCAGCTCACAGTGCTAACACTTGATGGAGTAAAACTTCAGGAAAGAAGAGCTTGGTAAGAGTACCATTCAGTTCATGAAACACACTGAACATCTAACTAATATGGTTAGGATGGAACTACACAGCAAAGAGAAAATTTTTAAAGCTCTTCACTTTAGCTAAATATTAAACACCAAAGGTGTTAATATTTTGTTTAATAATTAAAATTTGATTCCAGTGTTCATAAGTGTTTTTGCAAAAGGAGCAACATCTTCTTGTATTGAGATGTGCTGCCCATGTGGTACGAGGAGAGACCTTGAGCAGTCTGCATGGAGTTGCTCACACAGGGAAGGCCATGAGCGTGTTTACTCGGTGAACATAGAAATGGATCAGCGAATGTGTAAGGTACTGAGAGTGTATCCAGTGTGGACCCACCTTGTGGGGCCAGGCCAATGAGTGTAATAGGAGGAGAAGAGCCTGAAGCACTGGTGATAAGTGAAGCTGGGTTCTTGAGACAGGGAGGTGCTTTAGAAAGTGTATGATCTCAGGAATGGAGGCAAAACATTTATTTATTTATTAAAATAACCCCTACTGAGAAATAATCTGTTGTGGATTAGGTTTGTCTCTTTCACCAAAAGCTAATAGGTCTTTCTCCTGCACGTTTCCCTTCCTCTGCAGGGACTGGACAAGGGTTACTTCCGTGTAAGAGGGACAACGCTTTCTGAAATTAAGGATTCGGCAATGTGTTTTCCTGTCCCTTATGACCTGCCCCCAGAGCAGTATGGAAGCAAAGGTAAGTTCTGACTTCAGAGGAAAAGTAGGTGTATTATATATGAACACACTGATTTGAGTCACTTGGACACTGCTGCGTTCCAAAGCTCTATTTTAACAAGTTTGCGACATTTGAGATGGTATCAGTCCCACATTCTGCTTGCAACATGAAAGAAAGCAACTGTAAAGTCCTTTTTGGTTCTGATTTTTTTTTGTTGTTGTTAAAGTTTTGGATCAACAACTAAGTATTATTTTTTCATTCCTCCTCTGTTGCTATAGGCTGATGATGGCTCGAAAACTTAAAATACATTGAGATAATGACATTGATGCACAACCTGCAATATTTGGGAAGAGTTAATTTTCCTATTTTTGTCTTTAAAACTAATGTGAAAAGATTGTAACTACATTTTGAGAGGCCATGATCTAAAAAGACATCATGTACAGCAGAGCTTGAAATGATACAGAGTAACAAGGTGTCCAGGAAATAGTGCTTTTAACAATTTACGTTTGTCTGTACATTTTTGGACTGACAAATTATGTGGAAAGAAAGAAGGTTTAAAAGCTGTGACATAAATAGACCTATAGAGACTTACATAGTAAATAAAGGTAAAGACACGTCATTTCAGGGTGACTTAAGTCCCCCAGCAAGATTGGAGCCTGCATGATGCTTCCTGTAGTTGAAGAGAACACTTTGTGAGCAATGCTGACTTGGCCTGTAGTGAACACCATGAGGTTTGGCTTGACCTCTGATTTTTCACCCGTGAGCTCTCAACCTGTTCATCGCTTTTCTCAAACGCAGCTCTGTGCAGTCAATCCACTTTATTTTTTTTATCTTGGAGAGGGCAAATCCTCCCTCACCTTTCCCTTGCCTGTCCCTTCTGAACAGTTTGTAGCCCTCCATTGCAGTGCTCCAGTCATGTAATTGATCCCACCAGGTTTCAGTGATACTGATTAGATCACAGTTTTCTAGCTGCATGGTGGCTTCCAGCGCTGCTTTGTTGCTCATGCTGTGTGCTTTGGCAATGAGGCACTTCAGCTGGGCTGAAGTCACCTTTGTAGAGGAGCAAGCCCTGATTCCTTTTCACAGCTAATTCCCTAATGCATCAGCAGCCTGTAGCTCTCTTCTGTGTTACTCTGAACTCCGTCCTCTTCTGCGACTGAGTCTGGATTAAAGTCCTGTGTACAAGTCTGGCCCCAGAAAGTCTGACAGAAAGGCCTCGCTTGGTCAGGTGGATCCCATCAGCTCCCAGCTGAATTTCACAGGTAGATCCATGATCGTAGCAGCCAATAGCTTGAGTGTGGCACCAGCCACACAGCCTGGCATTCACCTGTTCAATACGATGCCCATTACTTTTGTAACGTTGTTATACTGTAAGAGCTTATTACTTACCTAAAAAATTCTTAAATACTATTTCTATTTTTCCAGAGGAAAAATACTGCCTCAGTGTAGAAATGAAACAATCTATTATACTGTTTTATTTAATATAAATCATGTTGTTTCAGGGAGGGGTGGCAGGGGTTGTGCCTGGGTTTCTAGCAAGCTAAAAGGAGGAATATATAACACCATCATGACTACTGACTTGGCTTTCAGCTCTTCTCAAGGATGTAAGTGGTCAGATACCAGCTGATGTTCCAGAGAGCATCATGGACATCCACACCTGTGGATGAATTCTTATGTTAAGTTTTAATTGTTGTGCTCTGGGACACCTGTGCACTGCCTGCTTGGTAACTGATGCTCAAACTGAGGCTTTTGGGAAAGTTCTTCTAAAAGGTCATACTTTAATTTTTAGAAATTTTAAAACAAAGATTAAAAATGACAATCTGTGTGCATTCTCAAAGGTGTTACATATACTACCTTCCTCCTACAAGAATGTAGCTGTTTAATTGATCCTGTTCTTGGTTTAATTCCTGCATCTAACCTACTGTGTCCATGAGTTCTGTGCATATTTCAACTAAATGTAAAGGTTTTTTCCCCAAACAACTTTTTTTCACTGTTGCGTGGAGAGTTGGTTTCTGCAGAGAACTCGTTTGTCTGTGGTTCAGCTCCTGGGTCTCAGCTTTCTCCCGTGACATGGGCAGATGCCAGAATTGTGGTTGTCCAGGCTTTGGTGATGGAGGTAGAGTCGGCTGCCTGTGCCTCTTCACATCTTCCCTGAATATTCTGTTTCAGTACCTCGGTCTGCTGGTGGAAAAGACATTTAAAGAATTCCCATGTTATGGGGGACTTGTAAAATAATCTGTCTTTAACAATACAGTTATCAGCTCCCAAAGTCTCTGGACATGGATATAAATAAATTTATTTTAATAAAGTCTTGAGCAGCAGAAATGCAAATAATTATCCTTTCCCTAAAGAAACCATGTTAACTAATCCCTGTAATTGAAGGAGAAAAGGCTCTGGGGGATTTTCCATGAACTCAGAATCTCTCATCATGGGAAAACAAAGTACACATCACTTCCATATAATCACAGAAATACTGTTGGCAGCAGGAGTGAGGAGAATCCGGTGGAATAGGGAATTGATGGCCAGGAGCAGGGCCATGCATTTGCCACGTGAGGTTCTAAGTAGAAGGTTGGTATCCCTAAATACCTGCACTTGTACACATTAAAATCTTGCATCAGACATACTTAATGTTACAGAATTACATTGTTATGTAGTGTAACTGTATGAAAGAAAAGCAGTTCTTTTGAGGAAACTGTTTAATTGCATATTCTTTGGCATTCTGTCACAATGATTTTTCTGCTCCAGTGAAGTAGATGCATCCGAGTCTTGAAAAGCAATAAAATAATTCTTAGGACATACAATGATGAACTTATCAGTAAGTGATGTAAATAATCTGTCTGGTTTCGGCTATAATACTTTATGAGATTGATCCACAGTTTTTTAAAATCCATTAAGTTCAATAATAATTAAATAATTTGGTCCCTGTCCTACTTTTCCCTCACCCCACATAACAGGGAGGAAAATAACACAGAAGACTTGTCCATCTTTGCTTGGTTTACCTCATTAGTCAATGGGTTTCATTCTAAAACTCAAATTTAGGCAATACGAAAAAAGAACATCTCCTGGACAATTATGAAGATTTTCTTCTTCCAAAGATTTCTAAGGAGTAGAAATTGAGATCATTGTGAGACATATAAATGCTTGAGTTTGCACCATTTTTCTCTCCCAGAGAGATGGGTTATCCTTCACAGAAATGTAATCATAGGCTTTAGACCACTGAAGGATGTGTTCATGGGGTAATTAGGATACATCACCTCTGTGACACTCATTTAAAATATTCCCATTGCTCTCATTTAGTTTTCAGTTGTATTTCAGACTTGGAGGGTTACATTTTGCAATGCATGGAGAGGTAAATTCCAGCTGTCGGTGCCAGCGGAGTCCTTTGATCTGCAGGGAACACGGGGTAAAACGTAACCAAGTCTCAAACCAGAGCTGGCAGCAGCTTCCTCGCTTCAAGCTGAGGTGAGGAGTTTGTAAGGTTTCCTCTATGAGAGAAATACCAAATGTATTTCCGTGGCCAGTAGCTCATTTTAACTACATGGGATGGTTTAAAAACAAATAAACCCAAAGCACACCATCATGCTTGAAAAAGTTCTTTTTGGACCCCAAAATTGTCGGGTAGTAATGATTATATGATTAATTAGCCTAATGAATCAGTGGCTTACATATATTGCAAACCATTTTGGTGTATTATAGTAAGCTTCAATATTTTGGGCTATTCCATCTGTTTTTTGTCCTAGTGAGTTGCACATAACTTTCTAGGTACGTTTAAGCATGATCAAGTTTCTGCTTAATAGCATCTGTTTGCTCAGCAGGTGAGACATTATTTCTGAAGCATTTATCTGCACTATTATTCTGCCAGATTTCAGAGTTGTTAATCTCCTGCACTTGTTACAGCACTATTGAAAAAGGGGGTGAGCTAAAAATGTATTTACGAGCTGTTCTTTGAATTGTGACTGGGCTACAAGGCAGGAATTTAAGCTTTTTCTGAGCTCTGTAGTTCAAAATGCTCTGAAACTGCTTAACCCCTCTGGAAGAAAAACCTACAAAGTAGTAGTAAGCAATTTAGGATAATTAAGTTACTTCTCATTTGGTTTTCAGTGTATGCATTGAAATTAAGGAAGGAAACTGGCTGCTCAGCTGACTAATAGTGTACAGGAAAGGTATCTTATAAAAGAAAATAAGGCAGGTTCCAGCTCAGTTCCAATTAATCTAAAGTTAGAGTGAAACTACATCTGCCAATTATGTGAATTACATTGGTCTTTAGTTATTTTGTGCTTTGTTGAAGATTTTTTTCGTAAGCCATTTTAACAACTTGTAAAAAAAATGTTAAAATGCATTTCATTATTTCCCAGCAGGAAAATCTACTTTTTCCCTTGGTAACTGGGGGCTAAAGCTGCCAGATCTCATGCTAGGAAAGGCTGGAAGAATGGTGGGCAAATGAGATGGAAATTTCTTCTAATGCGAGTTGAAGCATTGTGGAGAAATGAGCAGTCCACTTAGCAGTTCATTATTTCTCTCGCTGAAGTCTTCAACCTCTGACAGCTGTAATTTCATTTTCTAAAGGATGCACAAAAGGATCTGTATCGTGACTTACACAAACAGCTCTCTCCCTTGTGAAGGACCCGGCTCCATTGCCACACTGACATGGAAGAGCAAATTGGCCTTTTCCTTGTAACTTCAGATATTCAGTGCTTGATATTTTCTCCAGTTTTCAGTGAGTGGGAATGGGGAATTTAGTGAAATTACACCTGGTAAATATTTGTAGTGATTTCAGGAAACTCGTAATGCTCCCTCTCCTTCATTGCACATTAACTGCTGGTGTGTTGGATGAAAACAAGACAAATGTCATGGCCTATTTGCCTCCAGCTCTGGCAGGTTCAGATATTTGTGTTTACCCTCTTATTTAAAGAGTGGGGATAATTTAATTTATCCTAAAAGAGATCGGTGTTTTGTCAGCTGAGCTAGAGAAATGCTGCGTCACTCTGAGCTCCCTTACAGGGACCTGCGGTGTCCTCAGGAGGGCAGAGGGAAGATGTCACCGTACGTGGCTGCTGACTTTTCCCACCTTTGGTTTTTGTCCAGAGTTCTAGAATTCTCTGCTCTCTCTTGTAAAGCAATTAAAATACTTCTGAAGATAGGAAAATGAAGAAAGAAGACTTCTGGGGAAGTTATTCACATTTTACAATAAACTCATTTTTTCTAATTAATACTGCATAGCTAAGTGGAACCTGGGTACTTTCTATAGTTTGAGAACTCAACTGGCAATATCCTATGTGAATTTTTAGAGAACTTCAAATCCTCTCAGTATGCTTCACATGGTAAAAAACTCAGGAGAATGCCTTTTCTTCTGAGAAGATGACAACTAGAAACTAATCCTGTTTCTGGTGATACTGATATATTGAATAGAAAATATTTCACTTATTAAACACTCAGAGCAGTGGTAAATGTAAATCTGAGTATGTTTAGATGTTTAGTTTCAATTTTTCAAGCAAGAGGTATAGATTGTCATTGTGGTTCATACACCATTGGTGTTGGAACCGATCTCGGTCAGTGTTGGCATCCATCTCCTTCCTCGGTGGATCCAAAAGCGTTAGTATTGACTGGTGACCCTGCATTTGAGACTGAAGCTCTCTTAAGACAGGCCGACATCAGACACTGCCTCAGATGCCCCCCCAGAGTCTGTGTTCAACATTTGGGTACACAGCAAAACCTGTTTTTCTTCAAGATTTTCATAATGACTGTAAAGAAATGAACACTTTGTATGAGAGGAAACTTGAGTTAAGAGTTACGATTTAGTTTGACCATTTCTGTGTATTGTTTTGATAGGGTTACGGATTTGAAAACCAGAAGAAGCCACTGGGTAGTCTGGTCTGATTTGCCATTGCTGCCAGCCGGTTTCTTTGAGCTCAAAGCTTGTCTTTGGCTGAGGGATCTTCCAAAATGTGCTTCAGATCATTAGCTGAGAGCATCATCGTGAGATGGCAGATTCACCAGATGGTCAATGCTTTCCTTCAGTGGTTGGTGAACCCAGGATTTTGAAAAACACTTTGTTTTGGTTATTCTTTTGCAGGATAGGTGCATGGTGCCCCATCTAGTTGTCGTTGAACTTAGGAGTGATTTGATCCCTCTTGTGCAGAGTCTGAGGAAATGTAACCAGGCGTCATCCTGACAGATCAGAGTTAAGGGTGCACATTCAACTTCTACTTCACTGTTTTTCCTTTAGACTGTTTCTTCCCATCTGCTTTAATTTACCAGCACAAAACGGTTTTATTGTGCATAATATACATAGCTTGTGTTTGCTGCAGGGAATGACATGCATATTTTACATCTGACAGTTTTAAAATAAAGATTATTCCTACTCTGAAGTGATAAAGGACCTCATCAATCTTCAGCAGATACCATTTTTCATGTGCAATATGTGCTTTATGACTCTTTGCAAATTGCTGTTCTGAGCAATTGCTGTTGTTCCCCTGCAGTAGTCAGCTGGACAGCAGAAGGCTGTTGGGGAGCAGCAGATGCATCTTCGGGGCAAAACATCTAAAGAATTTTAAGAGATTAATTTATCTGGTACCTGATAGTACTACTTAATGTCTTGACAGATAAACTGTATAGCTCCTGAGCTGCTCCATTGTTAACCAACAGATTCAGGCTGTCAAACGAAAAAGACTGTGGAAAAGCTGAACGTATTGGTGATGCTAAGACAAAAGAAGCCTATGGATGAGGAATATAATTAGAGTTTCTTGAAAGGAAAACAGGAGATGATCCAGTCTGGTATTTGGGAAACATTCACACAACAGCCAGTCTCACTTGGCAAGATACCTTTTGAAGTAAAATTTCTTTTTGCCTTTGACAATATTCAGGTTTTTATTTCCCTTTCCCAGATGAATACTACAATTTTGCTGTACAAAATGGTCTCATTGAGCTCCATTGCTCTCAGTTGCAGTATTGCTGTTGTCTCTCTGGGTGCTCTCGTGAAAGCACAGCATTTTGGAGTGCTTGAGGACCGATTGCCCCGTCGCTTTGGTTTCACCCTGTTGAGAAGTTTCTTACCACAGACCTGCATTGCACAGAGCGGTACAGCTCTGGTTTTGACGGGTTTTTGTACCTTGGCCTAGGAAGAGGTACAAGCTGCTTGCTGTACTTAAGGAATTTCACCTTATTAGTGAGTTAGGTATTCCATTTTACTGGCTAGAGGAAATCCTCTGCCGTGTGGGAGAAACATAGAACTTTAATACCTAAGCACATCAAGGTTTCTTTTTAGAACAACTTAGCCAAGGCTTCAGAAAAGTGCAAAGGACAGGGTTGGGTTTGTTCTTATCACATCAACACTTTAGGAAACAAAGCAAATCCTGCTTTTAAACTGGGTTTTGTTTTCTTTTTTTTTCCCCCAACAAGTGGTCATAGTGCTGGCCTTCAGGAATTATTACCTTGTTTGTGAATAATAGTACTGATCCCGCATCTACTCCCTGTCTGCCTTTCCTCCTTCTTGAGATCCTTCAAATACGGTTTTTGCATTGAGGCGAATGAGATTATTTCCTTTTTAAAAGCCGTACTCATCCAAAGGGAGAGGAAAGGAGACTGAAGGATGCGTGCACCTTCTGCAGGTGCTGAGAGGGGGAACTTCCAAGTGCTGTGCAGCAGGGAGCGAGTTTGCCACGTTACAGATGTATACGTGGAATGACTTGAACTCTGTTGGTTTGTGAGTGACCTTTCTATATATGTGAAGACTTACTGCTTCAGAGCTACATTTTTCAATTGGAAGACTGATGAAATAGTGTGAAAGATGATGTGAGAATCCACTCTCTGCATTTAGAAATGAATAGCTCTCATCCGGATCTACACTCACAGTGCAAAAGACACTTGTATTTTAAACTGCAGGAAGAGATGCAAAGATGATCTAGTTGTATTTTATAATTTACTATTCACTTGCAAGTTCCTGTAATTCACAGACTTTTCTGGATTTGGCTGCACATACCGTACTGCCATCTGTCCTACTTAAAAGAATATGAAGTTTTAAGATGGCTTGCCTGGCAAGTTTTTGACCAATAGAATATACTGTATTTGTGAACTACTACTGTAAAAACCTGCAAAACAACCTTGTACCATTGTCAGCTCATAATTTCATATTCTGTAACATGATCTCAAAATGTGGGGACTCTTTGAGTGATTAATCAGGTGTACTTGAAAAAGTTGGTCTTGTTCTCCAGGGCCTCTCCATTTTTCAATGAAACGTTGATAGTCTGTTCAGGTGTGAGAGAACCTTAACCAAATAGTGCTGTGTCTGAGATTTCAGGTAATCTTCAGGTAGCAGTGGGGTAGGAATGGCCTCATTCACTTCACTGTGTGCTAACTCAGTGCTAGCTCTGCTTTTGTAAGTGAGGCGAGAAGGAAGCAGTCGGTCACTAAGACAGCGCTAATTCCAGTAAGGTGCAGCTGAGACAAAATTAGGATATGAGAAATAAAGTACTGGACTTCAGAGGTGGGGAAGGTAGGTACATTGAGCTCACTTTAGAAATATATATAGTGGGGCTATAAATAAAGAGCAGAAGATTTACTTTGAACAGTTTGGCGATCATTTTAGTGTGCATCAGTAAGCACCTGCAGCCATATAGTATTTGTACACAGGCCTTGTCTTGCTCTCACTACTATAGCTCCTATTGACAGTGATAATTTAAAATTGGATCTGACATTTTAAAAATAACTGAATTATAATTTGTTTCAGCAATAGTTTTATGCATGGCTTTTTAAAGTTATATTGGGTGTTTTATAAAACCAACAGCATCCCTTTAATAGAGCAAAGTTTCGAGTATGTTAGTGGCTACCTTAAGAAAATTTTATTAAGATAGCCACAATAAAAAATAACTAAATTTGGTATTGAAACCTCTCCGAGTGCTTTAAGGAGTGACTGAAGTTATTGTTAAGTGTTCCTGTGCCCATATGTTTTGCTGAATTAAACAGAGTAACTGCAGGTTGTAGTGAAGATAGATAGGTCCAGGCTGATGTACCCCAAGTGACAGATTCCAGTGCTTGAGGGGGACAGGATTTATTCTGATAGAGCTCAGTGATCAAAGTTGAATGTATGCTTGAAATCCTCAGTGCTTTCTCCAGCACTGCTTTATTCTGTACCTGTTCTTATAACTATTAATGTTTACTGTGTGCTGAGGTATTCACCTAAAATACGAAAGGTACACAGACAGGAGGCTGATTAAGAAGCTTAGGGAAATAGTGGTGCTGCTTTGTTGTTGCTGTTATCCAGACTCACAGTGTAGATGTCCTGCAGCTGGCCCAGAAACCTGGACACATTTTGGCAGCGCACTGTGAGCTAGGTGCTATAGGTTCCATTGTAACCAAATGCTAACCAACGTTTTCTTCCACCTAGAAGCTATATCATGATTTTAAGTCAGAGGAAGACATGGATGCTTGCTTTTATTGTCCTCTTATAATAACTTCATGTGAAAGATGGCATTTGTTGCACAGGCTGTTCTTTCTCTGGAAATCATCTTCCTGTGACTTGTAGCATCCCTGTCAGTCTTCATCAACTCCAAACGCAAAGTCTTTTTTCAAGTCAAGCAGATTCAGCTGTGTTGTAATTTAAAGCATTTTCCTATTACCCTCTTACTGCTGTAAGCAGATGCTTTTGTAAAACACTTGCATAGCTGGGATGTGTTTCACTGCAGTGTACGGAGCTACAGTACTAGGGTTAAACATACTCTACTTGGTAGGAATGCTCTCCCTGCCCTATGTTGAATTGGCACAGGGCTTGTCACATGTGCTGCTGTGTTTTATACATCCATTCGTTACTGCTACAGTAGTTCTCACTTCATATATCGTGAGAGCTGGCATTGGATCCCAGGAACTTAAAACTGGACAATAGTAATCATAATCAATAGCTTATCTAAAATTTCAGTTGACAAGCATGTAGCAAGGCTTCTTTAGCAAGCAGACATAGTGTATCATGTAGATGAGTAGCTTGTTTTTGATAAATGAACTGCTCCCATCATCCTCAGTACAATTCAGTTTAATCTACGCATTGCACGGATTAATGTCACTGCCTCCCTTCAGGACTCATTTTGCAGATGGAGAAAAGAAGCCGGCTAGATTTATGTGAAATTCCTATTTGAGAGAGAAGGATTTTTCTCCATTTCAATGGGAGAAGCAGGATAAGGGTTGGCTTCACAGAGCAGCTGTGTTCAGCACCACGCACGTGGGAGGAGGAAGAGCAAGCTGCAGTCACTGGCTCCTTCTGCCCTCTACTTCCGAGTGGGAATGGCTCCTGTGGTGTTTGGAGTAGCAAGGTGTGAACCAGGACGTTTCAGGTCATGCAGGGTCATTCTTAGATCCCTAATTCTTACAGTCCCTGGGAAAAAGTACAAATATGTTACTGCACTTGCTTATAACATCACTGAGATAAGAGCTGTACAGCACAAAACCTGCTGCCTATGGGTGAACCCACGTTTAGCTGCGTTACTGTTCTTACATATTGTCTGAAATACGTTAACAGTTGGTGGTGAGTATGCTGGGTTATGGTAATAATATGTGGAGGGAAAGCAAAGCCTTTTGAAAGCTCTAAATCTTACATTTTACAAAGCAGATGAATAAAAATTTCCAGTAAACCGAAATTGCACATGCGGTTATGTGAAAACCTGTGGGAATTTTGGCCTTCCTCTTCCTCCAGGGGGATCAAAGAGGATCAAAGTTTTATATTTAATAACTGAATTTGTCTGTTTTTGTTTACAGATCAGCCATGGATTTGGAATATTCCTTACACTAACGCTCCTGATACACATGGAAATATGTGGGTCCCATCGTGAGTGTTCCCAGTTTTTTGTGGTGTTTCATTGACTGACACTGAGCCTGCCACACTGCCAGCAAGACTGCGTATTTCTGGGTTTTCAGCTATATTGTCTGATATAATGGCTAATTTGTAGTTGAAATAAACATTAAAATGCTGTTATTGGGGAGATTCTTGGAGAATCTGAAACCATGTTATTTGAATGAACTGGTAACACTGCATTTTTAATACTTTTTCTATGCTTTTTCCTTACTGTGGTTCCTAATATGCTCTCCAAGATTAAAACAAGTGTAGCCTGTTCTCAGAGACTCTCTGCATTTTTAGTTTTACTGCCTTTAAAACGTACTGTTCTGTGAGACTGTTGGCCCCAGTGGCTGGAATAAGTCATTGTATGTGAAACTTAAATAAAAATAAAATCAATCTTGTTTATATATCCTGTGTTCGTTTTGTAGCTCATGTTGCAGTTTAGAGGCCCAGTCATCACTGTTGTTGCCTTATCTGGATTTGACAACTGCAGATCAGGGTCCGAGTGGTGCGGGATGTCCACGGAGCAGACAGGCAGGTTGGTCTCTGCACCCCGGCTCCATTCACTCCCTACATATGGGATCTGTGTGCTATGAGCAGGAACTGCTCAGTTCTGTCCCGATGAGCCTGAAAAGATCAGGGAAAGTAACATGGAAATGGAGCGGCGTGCTCTGAAAACTGAGATAATTCCATAGCCATTGCTGTACTTTATTAAGAGTACATGATCTCATTTTAATTATTTTCATTCTGCGAGAATTAGAGAAGTTGAAGTAGAAAGATGTCTTAGTATGAGGAAGGCTTTAAGACTTCTAAAAGGTGAACTAACAACTAATAGTTATGAATTTGTGAATGTTCTGATTTATTAATGCTACATGTGTAAGTATTTCTGGTTTTGGCAGAGTGGTTGACTGGCCCTGAGGCTCTCCTGGTTCAGTTCCAGCTGGAATGTCCCTGCTTGCAGGATCTTGGTATGGTTTAACCTCGTCTCTCCAGGGCTCAGAGTAGTGCACACACCGAGATGGTTCCCAAGGTGGGAGCAAACCAACCCAGGGGTCAGTTCTGGTAGGAAAAATGAGGAATTTGTGGGCTGGGGCACCGCCGGGTGGCAGAGGGGAGACGGGGGTTTGGTTCACTGCACAGTGTGGGATGAGGGAACCTGTTCAAATGAAGCTGAGTTTGGTTGAAGCAGCCACGTGTGGTTCTGGTTCAACTTCTGCTCTTCCAGAAGGGCAAGGAAAAGAAACTGGCCAAGTGTCTGAAGATGCAGGGTGGCAACAGGCTCCTGCAGCCAGTCCTGTGCCACCCAAATTTGTGACATTAGAGCTGGCTGGAAGGCTCCTGACAAAACCGTTGGCCAGAAAGTGCTGTGCAATCGCAATTTTCTGCATGTGTAGTCTCTCAGGTGCCAGGACAGACTTAAAAAACACTTCTTGAGTGTCAGAATAAAAATCTAAAATTCTCTTATGCAGAATATTTTGAAATTAATTTTTTTAATTGTTTTTTATTTCATGTCTTTTTTTTCCAAAATTTTTCTGTTTTCACTCCCATTCATTTAATTCTGGTAATGGCTTAAACTGTGTGTAATTTTCATCTGGATAAGTGGATTTCAGAATTGTGTCTGAGGAAAAGTAGGGGAAATGATGAATAAAGAGAAGACGACGAATTACCCAACCCACAGCAGAACATCTAACATGAAACTAGATTTGACTGGGATCTTTGGATAAGGTGATAGGCCTGAGACCTCTGTGCTTCTCCTTTACTTTTAAAAGGTGGTTTAAATTTAATAATAGTATAAAAAGCAATAGCATTGTCTGTAGAAGTAGTTGTTATTTAGCACAACATCTTTTTTTACTCAATAAACCGCTAATTCATTTCTTCTGCTTCTGCTAAGGATGAATCTGTTCTGGTGCCCCTTCAAAACGAAGTGGTTTCCATTGTAACACCAGTGTGAATGTGTCGTAGTGCACATCAACATGTGCTGGTGAAGCGATGTGCACCCATTGCTGCAGGGCTGCTGGTGAGGTTGTAGAGAAGGAAGTGATGCATTTTAGCGTAAATGCCTAAAATTATTTGATCAAGGCCAAGCCAATTCTAACAGCCAATGCGCTTGGTTGTGTTTTGTACAGGCTCAGCTGGCTCCAGGCCCCTGCTGCACCAGGTCCCACATTGGTGTTATGGACCAGCCATTGAAGGTAAAAGTCCTAAAAGGTTTTGTTCCGTGCTGGGTGTGCAAACGTGCAGCAATATTACAGCTTGTTTGGTGGCTTTCCTAAATGCACATGTGCTTTCTTCAGCAATTAGTGATACGTTAATTCCTTGTACTTTCTGCATTAAGGCTATCTATGCTTTTGATATTCCAGATTGTCTGCCAGTTAACACATATTAATAACAGAAATAACCACAAAAATTCCAAGTACATGAGAATTAGTAAATACAGATTGGTACCAATTTCTGACACTGCCTTTACAGCTGTGAAATTGATCCTGGGCATCTGTTGGCAATCATTGCTAGGGCACCCAGTGACTGCAGCTTTAATTCCATGGTTATCATTTAGCGTTACCAACAGAACTGGTAAACACTGACTGTTTTTTTGCTATCACCATCGTGCTGAGTGTCACCAGCACCGCTCGTTCTGTCACTGAATCCCTGCACACAGACACCACTGTAGCAGGTTTCCTGACGGCAACGCTGCAGGTGACGATGCTGACTGTAACGAAAATGCGCTCAGTGTTCAGGCTCACAAGGTGTTAACCCTGATTTGGGGATAATTTAAATGGCAGCAACATGGTCAACCATTTTTTTTTAACCTAAACCACTTTTTTTCCCCCCTACGCCAATGAACGCACTGCATTTCTGTATTCAGCCTTGCTTAAATGCTCTGAATGGGCAGCTGTGCCATTACACAGTTCATCCTCTCCACACACTCAAGTTCTCCCGGCTTTCTACCCAAGAGCAATGGGAATAGTGACCTTTTTTATAAGAAAGTGACCTTTTCTACAGGAAAGTATTCTTTAGAATACATACCTTAATTAAAACAGGAGAAGTACGGGAAGAAACGGAGCTTAAAAAAATAAAGGTGCCACACCAGTGATATCTGTCAGCCACTTTTTCATTTTCCACTTGAGGATTCCAGTCAATATCAACTCACACTTGCTCTACCACTAATAGGGAGCATGTCCTTAAAAAGCCACTTTCTCAAGAGATTAAACTGTGCTTTACAGTGTTTTAGTTTTGTGAAGATCCGATTTGACAAATGAAGGGAACTTGTGATTTTTGATGCCCAGTGACAGTAAAATACTTCGTTATCTTTCAAAACTGTGCCAGATGTTCTTACCTGCATTACTGTAATGTTCCCTCTGCACCCAAGACCAACACAAAAGTAACTCTTCCTCACTAACAAAATAATATGTAAATAATTAAAGGAACTCAATATCCTTGGATAATTTTCCTTGGATAATTCTTTGGATAAAGCGACTGCTCCTCATGTTTCCTTGGGCAATGACAGGGATGCCGCGGTCACAAGCAGGTAAGGGCTTCTCTTCCCACTGAGCTCATCCCAGCCACTGAGGAGCAACCTCCATGATGGAGATTTCAGGTTTTCGGGCAGTTCTGCTGGTGGGAGAGCACTGGTTTAGATCCAGCTTCTTTATAGCTGGCAAGGACTGGGAAAGCAAGGAAATACAGGGGTTTTCAGATAGAAACTATCAACAGTAGAAGAGACACCAACTTTTTTAATGGAACCTTTCGCAGTTGGCACAGAGTCTGTTTAGTTTGGCTGGCATCTTATCTTCCTCTTGTTTCGGCTGTTTAATGTCTTCCAGCACTGCTGCTAATTTTAATTGCTGAAGACTAATGAAGAGGGAATAAGATCCTACAACGTGATGCGTTACGTATCACCCATGAATAACAACAAATAGGAAAAAAACCCAAAGGGGAAGCATGAGCGCCGTTAATGTGCAATGGGAACAGGAGCTGGCTCCTCTGTGCCGTGCTGCCCCAGCAGGTTCATTGTCACACACTTGGTGATCCTCTCAAACACTGGCACAGAATTGGCCACAGACCCCTCCCAGGGCTCAGACCAAACCAAATACACCTCAGGCTGTGAGAACATCAATCAGTCTTACGCTAAGTGTACGATTATTGGCCATTAAGGGATATGTCTAATTACTAAATCTTAGTGTTTGTTCCCGTTCCATTTTAACTGCAACATAATTAATAGAAAATGAAAAAAAAAAAAAGTAAATGCTGTACTAATACCCCATTAGCCTGCTTTCCAAAGTAACATATCTATAGGTT
>NW_010197684.1:0-562 GCF_000695765.1 Mesitornis unicolor | reverse complement strand
AGAGTGTTCATATCCTAATATGTTTTACAGAGCTGAATTCAGGCCCCATATAATTTCGAAGTAGAATTCAGCGTTGTAGTAATTGCTAGATATTGCCCAGTTTAGCCTTTTCTTTTTGTACTA
Source organism: Mesitornis unicolor (assembly GCF_000695765.1). NCBI lineage: Eukaryota > Metazoa > Chordata > Aves > Mesitornithiformes > Mesitornithidae > Mesitornis > Mesitornis unicolor. The sequence continues at coordinate 439 of NW_010197684.1, read as the reverse complement.
ACACATATTTTTTCCAGAAGGTTTGGATCGAGAGCCTTTCACCTTGAAAATAACGCATTTTAAAGTTGAAGAGCTGTCTCTGTCCTCCTTTCCCTTCGGCTGCTCCGTGTTGAAGGACGGAGATGTACGAACTGGTGGAGAAGGCAATCCGTAACCACACCTGTAGATAAACCGGTGTCCTCTTTTGGCAACAGGGAGTCTTTTGTTCTTGCTCTGATAGCAGGGGCACATCCTCGACCGTAGGTTTTCACTCCCGGCCTCCCTCAGGGCCCCCGCTGCCCCGGCTGGCACAGCGCCCCTCAGCGCCACAGCCCCTGGGCTGGGCCAAGGCAGCCGGGACGGCGGTCCCTGGCGGGCGGGAAGGCCGCGAGCGCTGGGAGGGGGCAGCCCCCCCACCCCTCTGAGGGGTGGAGGCCGCGGGACAGCCGCCCTCTGGCGG
>NW_010197683.1:18518-32421 GCF_000695765.1 Mesitornis unicolor | reverse complement strand
AACCACCTCTCCATGGATTATGGGGGCTTCATTACCTGTTGCTTCATTTAATCTTACTTTTAGTATTTCCCTAGGTTCTCTTGGAAGAGACCTCCCAACTTTCTCCTCCAGGTGTAGGCTGCCAAGGAGGCGGAACAGCACAGTGACTGAAAGCATTTCCAATTAACACCACATTGAATCCTCTGCAATTCAGTGAAAAAACCACATGCAGTCTAGGCTTAGGGGCTATCATGCATGTCCTTGTAACAGCCACACAAATAACTAGCACAAAGCCTTCCCCGAGGAAAAAAATCAGGTTCTATAAGAGAGGAGTATTAAGATTTGCCTCAACTGACGTGATTTAAGACTCCATCACACACTGCACATGGCAATCCTGCAGAACAGGGAGCACCAGTCAGTGCCTTAGACACCACCTTCTGTGCCCAGGAGCAGAAATTCCTGGTAGTTGGCACTGAAGGCTTGTGATTTTAAAATGTGATTTTTAAACCCTAGTTAGGGACCAGAAAAATGTGCGTTTGATTGCGTTTGGGCCTCCCACCCCAAACAGCAACAGTCAAGCATCAATGCTGATAAGCATTATCAGGCAAAAATTTTGCATTTGCAAATCCACCTACATCCAGAAACCAGAGACAACAGTGTTAAGCCCTTTTTTTCTCCATGTATAACTAGGGCATTCCTTGTTGAGGGGCCACTCTGAAACATACTCCCAAAATCCCTGTTAGGTCACACACTTGGATTTCTTTCTAGAAAAGAAACTAGAGAAAGGGAAAAGGGCAGGGAAGAAAGATGGAAAGGAATGCATGCTCTGGCTTAACCCTGACAGAGGTGGGACACAGCAAGGGTACAGTCCCAGATACCACAATTTAGATAAGCATTTGTTATCTGCCTGCATGGTCAGTGAACTCTGTGTCTGATACTGTACAATAGATAAAACACCCAACAGATGAGCTGAAGCTTTCTGACACAACAGCTTGAGCATTGGCTATATCCAGATTTTGGCACCTGCATATAGGCTTACTTGGCTGACGGAGAAAGCACCAGCTGCCTCAGTCACTCCCCTTTAAATGGCTGCACACCCAGACTGACTGGAAGAAAAGTTCCTGCCAGCTCCCTGTCAGACACTGGTAAATGCAGAAACACACCAGCCTGATATTAGTCCCTGCAAAAGAGCTGGGGAGGTTCAGATCAGGACAGAAATTCATCAAGAGAGCTGAGGAAAGATGTCTACATATGACCAGATCTGGGTGGTGTGCTGCATGCATTGGGTGGGAAAGGAGGAAGTGTCAAATCTCCAGCTAAGCCTCTCCAAGTATGGCAGAGGGTCTTAAGCATCATTCCAAGCTACGTCTTTGAGGGGGATCCAGCTGCAGGACAGGGCAAGCACACAGATGTAAAGAGGTTGCCTCTAGGTTGCACTCATGGCTTTGGTTTGTTTTGGCAGCAGCAGAGAAGGCAGCTCCATACACCAATGTGATCATGCCCAGTCTCTTCAGCATCATCTGTTTCCTGGGCATTGTGGGGAACCTCATTGTCATCTACACTATCATCAAGAAGAAGAAGCTGAGATGCAAACAGACTGTGCCTGACATTTTCATCTTCAACCTCTCCATTGTGGACCTCCTCTTCCTCTTGGGTATGCCCTTCCTCATCCACCAGCTCCTAGGCAATGGCTCATGGTACTTTGGAGCTCCCCTGTGCACCATCATCACTGCCCTGGACACCAACAGTCAGATCACCAGCACCAACATCCTCACAGTGATGACACTGGATCGTTACCTGGCAACTGTCTACCCTCTAAAATCTACCTACGTCCGGACCCCATGTGTTGCAGCTCTAGTTATCTGCTTGGTGTGGCTCCTTTCCTTCCTGACCATCATTCCCGTGTGGATGTATGCAGGTCTTATGCCTCTGGAGGATGGGACTGTCCGCTGCGCTCTCTTGCTTCCCAACCCAGAGACTGATATCTACTGGTTCACCCTCTATCAGTTCATGCTGGCATTTGCTGTGCCATTGATTGTGATCTGCGTGGTTTATTTCAAGATCCTCCAGCACATGGCCACCACTGTGGTCCCATTGCCCCAAAGGAGCCTCCAAGTACGTACCAAGAAAGTCACCCGCATGGCAGTTGCCATCTGCTCTGCCTTTTTTATTTGTTGGGCTCCCTTCTACATCCTCCAGCTGGTTCATCTTGGCATCGACACACCATCCATGGCCTTCTTTTATGCTTACAACTTTGCCATTAGCTTGGGCTATGCCAACAGTTGCCTCAACCCCTTCCTCTACATTGCCCTTAGTGAGACCTTCAAGCGCCAGCTCTTAGTGGCCATCCGCCCTGCAAAAGAGCCATGTCGCAACAGCAGCTCTGTCAACAACAACAGCATGACAGAGGCTAGCGTATGTCTAAAACTGGCACCAGAATCCACTCAACAGACTCAGTTTCTGGAGGACTTTTCCCCATGTTCACTGCCTGTGACTGTTGCTGTTCACTAGGCACTCTGAAGCGACTGCAGCAAAAAGCCTTCAGAGCAGTAAGCCAATGGAGAAGCAGTAGATTCAGGGCAGTTCTTGGTGAAGTGTATGAACTACAAGCTTCCACCTTCAGAAGTCCAGGTGCCTCCCTTTTTCATCACAGGGCTCTCTCTGCTCCTGCACTGCCCTTGACCTATGAGATAGTGCACACTGCTGCTGCTTTCCACTCCCGAATGGGAGAACTCTTATCACATAGGACACTGGACCCCCAGAGAGAATGGATGGAAAAAGTGAGAAAGGACAGAAAGAGGATTCTACTCTGGAAGAGTCAAACTTCTATCAGCAACGTTACCCAGTGATTCCCCACCTCTTGGCCTGAGCAGGATGCCAATATAAAGCTTCATTCAAAACCTGAACCTTTGAAACATAACATCATATATTTATTTTTCATAAGAAATCTGACCTGCAAACTTTGATGGCTGTGCTCACATCCTAGAAGTAAACAGCCAAGAGAGATCTTGAAGACAGAAGTCTCACCTAGGGCTGCCACTTTCGGACCAGCCCCATCTGCCTCCAGAGGGCTGTACTGTTTAGCATTCAAGATATTTTCAAAAACTGGCTAATTTCAATGCTAATCCTAAATATTTCAAACGAAATCAGGCAAATAACAATTGCACTGCTTCAAGGGACTACAAACAGTTCTCAAAACTACTGCTGCTAACACCAGCTTTGTGGCTTTTCATGCCAATGAGCCGATTTTCACACATGTTCGTTCCTCATGCTGCTCTTCTGCCTCACAGTCTGCACAGTCATTGGGGAACCCCAGGCAGAGGGCTTTAAACATGACTAAAAAAATACAATGTGCAGAGATCTGCAGAGTGAGATGTAAAAAGGCAGCTCAGAGGAAGCAGAGTTGCTTATGCAGCTTCCTCAAAATAACAAATACTTTACAAAGTTAAAAGAAGGAAAATTAAGTGTGTGTTTTGTATATGCAGCTTTGACAGTTGCAGATTAGGAAATAACTTTGCTCATTACAAAGACTAGAGAAAAGACAGCACAGATCAGCTAGACGAGGGGGATTACGCTGACAGCCTGTGCAGGGCTCCCAGGGGACTGTGCAGGCATTGTTCAACACTTTGTCAGACGTGGAGGAATTGGTTACTGTATATTAATTTAATATAAAGAAGAATTAAAAACATTAAACAGCACAAAAGAATGTTACCACGCTTATGATTTCATGCTGCCAGCCACCCACACTATACCCAGAACAGAAATTCACTCTTACACAGCTACACAGCAAAACTGCGTCACCTGCCCAGGGCTTCCCAAGCCATGTGCACTTACAGGCACATCTGATGCACACACATACACCACACTCGCAGGTGTTTTAACTACAGCCAGTGCTTCAGTTTACACCCTGCAGAGAACACACCACCATTCACTCACCTCCGGCAATCAAAGCAGGTTGTGTGCAACACCAGCACTTTCGGCAACATCAGATGCAGCGAGTTGCTAGTCGAGTCATTGAACAAACCTCATAGCAGGGTCTATTTTCATTCCAAGCTCTGGCAACGTGCACCCACTGCAGCAGCACATTCACGCCATACAGTATCTTGTCAATTTTTTCTCCCTATTTCCCTGGGCAATAAGATCTTTGCCCCATTTAGCTGCCAGTGCTGGTTTTCATGGAGCTGTTTTGCTCTTTGGTCAGTACTCTTCCCCAAAGTGCCTGGGAGCAAAGGTCGGGGAAGATGAGCGCTGTGCCAAGCCAGACTTGCTTTCAGGACAAGGGAAGCTATTGTGTCACCTTTCTCCCATAAGGAAGTTAAGGGGAGGACTGGCAGCTTCTCTGTGAAAGGAGGTGGTAATGGCTGGGTGGGTTTTTTTTTCCTCCTTTAATTCCAGTAAGAAGGGAAGTAAAGACAGCCTGAATCGTCAGGGCTCTTAGAGCAGCACACTGAAGATATTATCTTGCTTACAAGTAAAGGTGTTTATGGTTGAACTAGTCTATTCCTGTCTCAAGTGAGTCAGTCTGACCCAGTGTGGCCAAGCCACTGTGCTAGGAACCACAGGGACACCGTGGGCCAACCAAGAAGAGAGGCCAGCACCAGCTGGTGCAACACTCAAAGGTCTTTGTGGGATAGACCTTTTCCAGGCCTCATAACACTGAAGTCAAGGCACATTACACAGGCATCTTCCCAGGCTGATGTCCTTTTACATCTCATCTATGTGAGGTGGAAAGCCATACTACAGAGACCTGGTCCCAACACCAGGGACAGGGCTTCCCATTTAGCTGCTGTCCCAGCAAAGGCACCTGCCTCTTCCCACCACCCTGCAAAGGCTCATGGTTTCCATTCCCTCATGTTCCTCCTGCCTGTCCCCAACAGGTTTCCTAGTCCAGACATCTAAATACTGGCTAGGATCCCTCCCTTTCCATCTACATCCATAAAAGCTGTGGTAAACACACCTTGGGAAGACAAGGATGCGGATAGCTGTGGATGTGCTGGAAAGTTGGGAAGAGAGGTACAGACAGCAAACTAGCAAAGAACACAGACAGCATATAGCTTTTTGCCATTTTCCTTAAAACTCCTCAAAGCACAAGGCAAGATGAACAAAAGCCTCTCCTTCCAACACAAACCTTTTGATCAAAGGCCTTCAGAGATGTCTCCTTACCTAGGGGGTAAGGTGAGAACTTCCAGTAGCTATACAGTCTCTGTGCACCTTGGCATGACCTATTCCAAATTCCTAACCTATTTTTCAGAGCCAACTTTGTTAAGTTGGAGAGTCTGTTGACATTCTGGTTTGTGTTCAGCTTTACTTCTGTGTGTATTCTGCTCTTTGTATTTAGTACATGACCTTCCTCCACCCCATCTCAGTGCCTCACTTACTGATTGCAAAGCCTGAATAAAAGACATTGCTAAGTAGCAAAGGACACAGCTACTTGTGCAGACAGGCAGCTGAAGTGCTGCTGAGGTCTGTCTGAAAAGCATGGTGAGAAGGGCACAGAGATAACACAGTGTGTTTCCTCCTGTTGTCTCCCTTGCTTGAGAGAAACTAAAGGAAACCCAGCTAAAAATGGGCGGAAGGAGACCAAAACCAAAGAGTGATGGAAGAAATACTATTTAATCTAGTTGTTTGGATCAAGAGCCTGCCATGCTGGATAAGACAAGTTTCCTCAGCTCTTTTCACCAGCACTTTTCCTGTATGTTCACGAGCTGTCTCGTCAGACAGCAGGAAGACAGATGGGTTCATCTCCACCCCCTCCTCTTCCCCTCCTTGTCCTTAGAGGTGCGACTGAAGCCACATGTCACAGCTCTGCTCTTGATAAACTCCCACAAGGGGCAGATGGCCCAGTTACTTTTACTCCTACTTTCCCAGTTAGCAACAGAGACCTCTTTGCTGGTTGCTGCAGGATACAGTCCCAGTCTCAGTTACCTCTTTCCCACTATCTGCATCCCCATCAGGCAGTGAAATACACTCCTGCCTTCCTGGTGGTTATGCTTGCCTAAGGGCAAGCTAGAGTCAAGGTCCCCAAAGCCCTGCCTGTTGTTGGGCTGATGACATCCTTCTTCAGACACCCTTTTCCACCTGAAGTCTCTGCATAGCTAAACCTGCCCAGGAACAAACTGCAACAGCAATGGAGAGTGAGCATAATGCTGGGGGCTGCAGGATGGGGAGGAAGGAAAAGTGGGGTGACTCACTGGCCCCTGGGACACAGCCAGGACCTGACTAACCACATTTCATCAATCCTCCTGAGTTGCTAATTGGACGCATTTTATTCAACAGACTCACCGGTGGGAGAGGAGCCACGCAGCAGGTACAGATACGTTCTCAGCCCACTTGCTTTGCATTAGTCCTCCTGCCAGATGCAGGGAACACACAGCAATGCCCTTTCTTATTAGCAAAGCAGCAGAGCTAAACCCTCACAGCCCCCTGAAGCCTGTCCACTGCTGCAGGGCTGGAGAGCGGGCAGCACGCAGGAAAGTCTGAATGGTAGAGAAGAAAAGGGGGAGAGTCTCTTACCTACAGACCCCACCTCCCACTGGAGACCTCCTCCAGCAGACAAGAGGCCTTCTGTTCCTCCAGGCAACAGAAGATGCATTTTGAGGCTGTATTTACAGGGCAGTATTTGAACAGGGAACTCCCTGCACCACTGGAGGGAAAACCTTTGGTAAGAGACCTAGACTCTAACTGCAGGAGGGCAGGAGAGACTATACCTGCTCTTAGGGCTTTTGTGCCCAACCCATATGCCATTTGGGAAACAGGTCCTACAATTGTACAGGACCCAATAGTTATTACTCTTACAGCATCTTTCTACCGGTACAGTTGCATTGGCTATGGAAATCATCACTCCTGATCTCTCAGTCTGACTCATGTGGGAGCAGTAGCACTGGCGTCTCCTGAAGAGTAGAGCTGGGCTTCAACAACTGCAAAGTTACACTTCAGAGGTGGCTCACTGGTGAACACAGAGTGGTGCTTTCATAAGCACTTCTGAACATGCTGAGGGCAAGCACCTTAGAAAATCCTTCAGGGTTGTCAGCTCAGTACCTTTTACCATCTCTCAATGCTGGAGGAACATCCAACACTTCCTAGGGGCAAGACTGTATGAAGGATATCGCCTCCAAAGCAAGGTCAGGCACATCAGCATCACCCTCCTCCCCATGCAAAGCAGCTGAATGACGCAAGCACCACTGAAGGCTCAAGGCCCTGTCCTGCAGGTCCGACCAGGGTTAGTCCCCTGGAAATGAGAGCCAAGTTCTGATGCCCATCACACCAGGATAAGCCTGACTTTACAACACAGCAGTCGGTTAAGTTCTGGCACATCCAAAAGGGAGCAAACTCGCCCCAGGTATCGAGGGCATCATCATCTGCCACTGCATAAGAGGAGATCTGCAGAGTCTGGCTCCACAGGAACACATCTGGGGCAGTGACTTTTCCGAATTCCAGTTAAGCAGTGACACACACAGGTTTTGGTTTAGGTCTTAACTTAGTTTTAAGTGGAAGAAATAAGGTTTAACAGATGAGTCAGCCCTTCCCTCCAACCTGAGCTCTCTGTCCCCTGCAGGTTTCCACTTGCAGGCTGAGAGTCAGTGACATCACTTTAATTATTCTGGTGGTTGGTTATTATTAAATTGCCTTTACTAAGTCTGAAGGAGCTCTTACCATTATCTTCCTACACACACTGCTGGAAGCACAGTAGCTTGGCGACACCAGGCTGCTATGCCCTGCTCCACCACATACTGCAGAGGAGAAAGCAGAGCTCTCCTTAGGCAGCCAGAGCAAGAAGACAACTCCTGCCTCATCCAGGAGTGGTGCTTCTCACACCCACATCCCACTGCAGGCTCAGAGATGCAGTCCTGTGCCTTTTCTCCAATGGGGCTTGACCACAGAAAGCCAAACACTAGCATTTTGGCAGAGATGCTCGGTAGGGGTAGGCATGGAAATGGAAATGGTGGGTGAAGTTAGCACTGGTGAGAACTCCTTAATGGAATAAAGTCAATAAGAGCTTTAAGAGGTTGGTTCTTGGAGGTGCATCTTCTCCAGCAGACAGTTCCCTCCCACTGAGACACAGAAACAGGTTTCAGAAGGAGCAGACTGTTCACATCAGGGCTCTCTCCGTCCTCCTTCCTGTCTGCTCAGAAAAGACGACTTTGGATTTCACCTTGCACAAAGCATTTTAGGGATTTAGTGTTTGGGTTTTGTTTTGTCACTATAACCTCCCAGACCATAATCCTCAACTTGGACCTCCAAGTACTCTGGCAATGTAAATTTTTCATGTTATCAACATGGAAACTACTCCAGAAGAGAAAAAGAGCAAAACATCACCTCTCTGACTGAGAACAAGTTGCTCGTCCTCTGCTTTTATTCAAGTCCAGATACTTTTCCCCAGCCAACCACTGCCCCTGAAGAAAGCACAAACATTTGCTTGTGGGCCGAAACATGTTGTGCCAAGCAACAGGCCCCAGCCAGTACTGACACCATCTCTGGGCTTAAGAACACAAACACTGGAAGCTCAATGAGAAGGGACCCATTTGCTGGAATGAATATTCAGTCTTTCTGCAGCATGGGAAACATGAATTGTTCAGTGTGAAATAAATTGTCTTTCTTGGGGGGATGTTAATGTCTCCCTCTTTTGCTGACACACTCAGACTGAGGGTAAAAGAAAAAAAGCAAGACAACATTCCAGCATCTCTCCATCAACCCTGCATCCTAATGGCCCAATCAGGGTAATTAAGATGTCTCTTGTGTGCTCAGGGAGCCTTTACCCAGCAAATCTAGCCCACTGTTCATTATAGTGCTGCAGCACAGCTAATTAATCCTGGTTTTAGAGGAAAGGGAAGCAGATCAGCTTTGTATGCAGTTGGGAAAAGGGCTATGCTCAGTACATTCAGGTTTTGGCTTTACCTCTGGTCCTGCTAGATCTCCTGGTACGCTGAAAGCTGCAGGACAGGAAGAGGCTGGTCTAGGTAGTCAGTTCTTCGGAAAACCAGCATAAGGACCTACACACCCTGGAGACCTACTTGTTTATCTTCAAACCCCTTTGGAGCAGGACAGCTCCTCTTCCCTGCAGTTCCAGCATCACACACTGCTGTGACAAGGGACACAAGTGAGATTCTCTGGGAGCATCTGTAGCCCACCTCCAAGCCACTGGCTAACACATGAACCACTCACAGCCCACATCTCCACACCATTGGCCTGATTTATCATCTTTCCTGTCCACATGGCATCGTGTCCAAGCTCAAGCTTGCTAGGAATGGATTAGAGCTCCACTGTTGACACCCTGCTACTTCCTCATCTCTATATTTGGCTAAAGCACATAGCAGAAGTGTTGGTGTGTGGATGTGAGATGAGGGAGGACATCACTTTGGACTCAGTGAAGGCTGCACCGAGCTGGCCACATAGCTGCACATTGAGACTGGGCCCAGTTTACATCAGTGTCTGCTGATTTCTTTACAACAGTTTCCAGACAGGCCTGGCAGGTAGACTCAGTCCCTTGTTTCTTAGCTGTCTGCCCTTTTCCTTCTTGCTGCCTTAGTTTCCTCAAGCCTAGAGAAATTTCTTTAGCAGCAATAACTGCTAATTCACACATTCCCGAAACTTCACAAGTGATCATCTGTTCTTGGAAAGGAAAGGCTTGAAAGAGTGAATGAGGGGGAGGTTATAAACCAAGGTCTGAAAGCAGAAGCTGTGATGTACACCACTGGAGGGGCAGACATGGGGCAGCTGTGGACCAGACATCAAGCACTATGCTGTGTTTCCATATATCTCCCTTCTGCACACCCATAGTCTAACTCACTCCTAGAACAGCAGTTAAGGAGGGAAGGAACCTGCCTTGAATAGTCTAACATGCCCTGGGACCAAACTGACCCTCCAAAGGGGTGCAAGTACCACCAAGCCCCAGCACCCATGTTCAGACAGGTATTTAATCCCTTCCAAAACGGGATGGCACCCTACACAATGCAAACACGCATTCAAGAGTTTAACATTCATCAGGCAATTGCAGGCACTGAACAGTCCACGATGGCACAAGGAAACCAGTCAGTTGCACAGAGCTTCTTTACTGCTCAGCCACAGGAGGAAATCCAGAGTCTGCTCTCACTCACATCACTGCCTCCACCAAAATTAATGACATGGGATTAGAGAAAAGCCAAGCAAAACAAGGTCTGACTCATGCCAAAACTTCTTCTGTGGCTGCCCAAGAGTGGAGTTTGACATCTCGGGGCTCTGATTTCACCACCAAAACAAGCTGCCAAGAAGGAAAGCTGACATGTTGCTGTCCCGTAGTCCCCCAAGTCTAATACTTCCAAATGCTTTACAAGTATTAATGACCCAAACCTCAGATAATGGCTGGAGACAGAAGAATAATGATGATCATTTTATCCTTGAAAAGCATAGGCTGTCATTTCAGATAAAATCTACAGTACTGCTAAGAAAAGCAACTATTTATCTTTATTCTGTCCTTTACTACAGGAAAGGAAATCAGAAAAAAGTAGTGGGTGGTTCAAGAAAGGACAAAGTTACCAGAAACACTTGTCTGCAGCATTACAATTTACAGATAAAAGCTGCAGCACTGACAAGCCTGCCAGCATCAGGGATCAGGCAGATCAGCTGAGCCTTGATGTATTAGAAACGGGACATATCCTCCATTTCTTTAATCTCCCCAGATCACTTCATTGTACTAATTCTTTAAAACATGCTTATTCCAATTGCTGCAAAAATATCAGATACATCCCATGGGCCAGGAGAGATGATCCAGCAGCGTGAGTATTGCTTCAGATGAGTATGAGATTGGCTAAGTGACATGCAGCCGACTTACAGAATTACCAACTGAAAACAAGCTTCTGCAACCAGTAACAAGCTGCAATACATTTGATCTGTCAGGAGTGTTTTGCAGGAGTGTTTAATCTCTTATTGAAAGAGGAACCATCAATACTAATGAACTGCAATTGTGACAGCTCAGTGCGGAAGCCCAGATGTTAAATTCTGTGTCTGACTGTTCATGTGGTAAAGGGACTCAAACAATGCTGCAGGAGCACCAGGTCTTTGTAAGAATTATTCAGCCCTTTTGCTACTGTGTCAGATGTCACAAGTTGAGGGACAGTATCAAAGACAACACAGGCAGTTCACAAAGTTACTCTCTAAGCAGCAGTTCACATTTTGGAACATATTTTCCACAAAAAACTCTCTAGAAACAGATTTATCTGCGCACACATTCCCCAGAACAGAGCCATCCTGGGACAGAAAGCAGCAGGGCACAGTCCAGCTACTGCAAGTTCTGGAGAAATGGGATTTATCAATAGAAACCCTTCATTGCCGCCCCCGTGGAAAGAGCTATGGGATCAATCATATCAGGATACCTCACCAACATTCAGAGTCGTGAGCAGAAAATCCGCATCACATTTCTTGCCTAGCATGAAGCTGTTGGGTGTTCTCCATCTACTCGTTTGCAAAGGAAGCTTTGAAGATGTGTCTCATTTTGGAAAATGCAATGATCCCAGATCACAGTTAGAGAAAAGCTGCTCTGCCTCAGCCTCCCATCAACTAGAACGGGAAAACTCCTGAGGATATCAATCAAGTTTTAAGCTAATTCCCCAGTTCCTTTACTCTGCTCCTTCCTTGCCCTGATGATGAGATAGAAAAGGGCAGTCCTATCCAAACTGAGTTTGATTTGTAAAGCGCCGCACAGAGGGAGGAATTTGGGGATGACACTGGTTGTGGTGAGGAGACAAGAGCTGGCTCCGGCAGAAAGAGGCACCAGAAAACAAAACTCAGCTTAATGTCAGTCTTTCAGTCAAACAAGCCTGACTCCTGAAAGAGCAAACCTGATATATCTCAGGGTAAAGGAAGCTTTGACAAATAAGGAATATAAAGGACAATAGGAAGACAACAGAAATTCTGAAATAAATATTCATTTTAACCAAGTGAAAGGATGAAGAAACAAAGGGAAAAAGCTAAAACAAGTCTGGTCCTTGAGAAACCCAGATAGGAACTTTTATGACTTGATGCTTTTATTAACTCCCAAAAGAAAAATTGCCGTCTGAAAGCGAGAGCCACTCGGTGACCTGTGAGACATCTGCCTGCACTTGGACAGTGTCACACGTAACATGGACACAGCTGGCAGCAGTGGCTCTGCAAGTGGCTTATATTACCCCATCCTGCTGCTTCACATCACATCTGACATTCTTGTGCTAGTGGCTGTATTTCAGGATGCATTAGTGTGAACAGCAAACACCTCAAGGAAAATAAAAACCAAAAAACTTAGCCTTACTGGAGCTGTAGCTGGTCGGGAGAAGAGTGAGAGGGGATGAGATCTGACCAGCAGATGCAATACTACTTTTGAGGCTTGCAAAACTGATCTCGATAGTTTGGCATAAATTTCTTTCCTCCTTTTCATTTCTGATCTGACTTTTCCCCATTGGGCTTCTACTTAGAGGTTTCCTTCTAGGTTCCTGGGAAAGGTTTCATCAGCCTCCAGGGTCAGGACACCATGATGATGAGTGTGGCAACTGGACAAAGGTGTTCAGTTTTCATCAAGTAACAAAAAGCAAGACATTTTTAATCAAAAAGATCCAGGACCCAAGCGTCCTTGCTGACCCTGAGAGAGCTTCTGTTCTGCATGTTTCCATCTTAATTTCCTCCCTGGTAGATAAAAAATATTTTAACTGGTCAGAATGAATGTGGTGTTCAGAGCACCTCTGTTGAGATATCCCAGAAGTTGGGTGATTGAGCTGAACAAAGCCTTAATTTTCAATCCTGGACTTAGGAAAGGTCCCTGCCCTCATACACATCTATCTGAAAACAACTGTCAGGCTTTGCTGCACTGAGCCCATCCCAGCCCATCTGCTGAGCAGATCTGCATCTGCAAAAGGGACAGCATTGTCCCCCAAGCCTCTATCACAGGCACAGCCAGGACAGGCACACACCAGCTGCACCACCAAGTTAGCACAGGTTTGTTTCCATAACCATCTTCCAGGGTCAAACAGGGACGCTTTTTCTGCAAAACTTCCCTTTCTTCTGGGGTTTTATTATTGATGTTACTATGGTTCCCATCTTCAGCTCAAGCCTTAAGAGTAAGGAGCGTCACTGTGCGCAAATTAAGGAAATTTTCCAATTGCAAACTCATAGCTCAAAGGGACACTGGCTCTTTTTGTACCTTGTTTTTATGTATTACATTTGTGCAGAGGGACAAGTTCTCACTGTGCTACACAGCCCTCAAATCAGCAGCACTCAAAGCACAGTTAGTCAATAGAGCTTTTATAATTTAAAAGCTGAATGAATTTCAGCTGATTGAATGACTTGCACAGCTTTTTTTCTCCATTGTACAATTAGTTTTAAAAAATCAACCCCCTCACTTGATTTTCTGTGAAGCCAGAAACAGACTTCAGTCTGTACTGTTGTACAGTAACAGATCCAGAATCAAGTGAATCAATACCTTTTGAATGGATTTCCCTGCAGCTGTGCTCACTCCTTTATTTACTTCCTGCAAAATTCTGGGTGAATTTACTTCACTTGGATAAGCCAAAGCCTGAGCTTATTCTTTTAGGTGTGTGCGTAAGAACTATCCCTGCTGTTCACGCACGGTTGAGTCAATATAAAAGAAGGATTAAACATCATGTTTTATTATGAGCACAACTGTGCACACACAGGCCTATCACATACTGGCATACAGTATTTAACAAACCAGAAATGCACGCTGAACTGCTATAAATGCAGTGATTATTCAGATAGTCACAGATAGGGAGTCCACAGAGGGGAGAGAGATCTGAATAGCTACAGCACAATTATAACCCTGCCATTACACTGGATAATTTCTTAGCAGACATGCCAGACTCCCCCAGCACACAGCATAGCCTTTGAGCCAAAGATCCATAAGCCAATTTACATGGAAAATTAGGAGGTGTCAGAAGATGCAGAACTAGACAGGTCTCAAGGA
>NW_010197683.1:0-18487 GCF_000695765.1 Mesitornis unicolor | reverse complement strand
CTGCTGCCTTAGCCTTGAGCTTTCAACATATCATTAATTTAAGATCGTTGATGTTAGACTTTCATCAATGCCACACAAAGAGGGAATATTCCACTTATGCCGTGCTTATGCTTAGTGAAAATAAAACAACTAAAAACCAGCCTGCATGCGCAGGTTAAAGAACTTCAAGCCACCCTGAGACCCTCACTTTGACAGAGGACAGACCACGGCTGGCTCCCAGCTCTGCCCTTCCTACAGGGCTCACCCCAAACCACAGCATCTCTCTGCGCCACAGACCCCCACTGAACACAGTGTGGAAGAGATGACAATGACACTAAGCTGCTTCCACAAAGAGCTGTTAGCTTCAAAGGCTTCCCAGCACCACTTTCTATTTTCACCTTCTCTCAATCTCCCTGACCAAGGCTGTAGGCACCCAGGGCCATGATGACTTTGCTCTGCAGCACACCTCCCACCATCCAAGCACTACAAGCTGTTAATCCAAGTTTGATACAGAGAGGTGTAGAGGATACTCAGCACCCTGCCAATCTAGTCTACCATCTATGAATTTATGATCTGCAAGCAATGTGCTCTGGGCCAACAAAGCAGCAGTCAATTAATTTGTGGCTGGGTGCAGTTACATCAATAACAAAGTAGATAAGGGATGCAAACTAGTATTGCCTGCTATGAGCTAATTAACTGTTTAGGCAGAGCAACGCACAGTAATGAGCTGACAGTCATATCAGAGTCACTAGAGGAGAGACTAGAGCTCTTGTTGGATGCTGGTACCAAGTTTTAGCTCTCTCCAGAAGCTAAGGCTTCACACAGCAGCAGGGCAGAAAAGGCCATTTCCATCAGGTTTAACAAACACAGCTCTGAGATGCTGAGGTTTGGCCATGCTACTTCTCACAGGGCTTCCAGCCCACAGCCAAGGTGCTCCCCAGTCTGGTTCCACATCCCCTGCCAGTGACATCCTGTGTGCATCTGCATAGTGAGCACAGGCTCATCTTCACCTGGCTTGCTCTGGTTACTGCCTGCAGTGCTGCAGCCCCCAAGAATCTGTGAACATCAAACAGATTTCACACCATCTGTAACACAATAACATGGGCAACATTCTTCCTCCTCCAAAGCTCTTCTCCACAGCACAGGAAATCAGCCTTTCAGGGGCTACAGGGACAGATAGCAGCAAGTTTTTCGCTCTCCAAATACCTGGAGGGTGCCTCAAGATGTGCTTGTGAGGTCTCTTCCACCCACTTGCCACCCCATAACCACCAGTCATTTTGGGTTCTTATCCTTGACTACTGGCGTTTGGTGTGACAGGACTCCAACCCTCTGGCATTTCAGCTCTGTCGTAACAGGGTCAGCGTCAGTGGAGTACGTGCCGGCTGTGACTAATCTCTCCCCGGGATCACATATAATTTCCTTTACCTTGAGAAGGAACCTGCTTCTGAAGGAAAGGGCAGCAGCAGTTAAAAATCAAACCAGACAGCTAGACCAGGACTACAACCACATTGCCACGCACAGTGCTGCTGTAGGCAGTGCTGCTCCTGGTGCCTTCACACTAAATTCACGCCCTACCTTGTTAATATGGCTTTTCAAGACAGGCCATGAAATTGCATTAAGTTAAATACCAAGACTGAAACAATCACATTGGAAGCACTCTTCCTCCCAGGAGCTTGAATGCATTTTAACTCAAAACTAAGAGGACTGGTGAGGGGAAAGTGTTGTATTTTCCCATTAGCATTTCCCCACTTCCCCTCAAAAGAAACATCAAGCAACAGCTCCAGAAACTCATTTCTCTTATGAGTTAAAGTGATGGAGGAGAAGCAATCAGGCATCACTGTTGTAGACAAACAGAGGAAGGAGATGGGCTTGGCAGCCATTTCAGTCTTCCAGCTGAAATAAAGACCCTGCCCAGTGGCAGCTGAAGCTCCTCATCCAATTTTAACTCTGCAAGAGGGCAGCTGAGCTCTAGCCTTTCCATAGACACCCCAAACCCAGGATTCCAGCCTGCCAAACCAGCTGCCCCTGCAGCAGGGCACTTTCTCCTCCCAATCTCTACTTCTACCTACAGCTCTTTCAAGAGATTTAAATTCATTTAATGCCACAGCTAAGGCTCAGCCTTTCATGTTCTTTACCCTTAAAGAACTGCAAAACCAGTAAATCCTTCACATCTGAGCAGGGCCAGGTCATCCTACATTAAAGATGGGGCAACAGAGCTGCTTTGGTGCAGCAGTTAACAGCTCAAGACTAATTAGCACACACTGAACGCAACCCAGGCCAGTCCCTAGTTTTCCAAGCAGCCACACAAGCACCTACTGAGACCTCTGACAGCCTTGACCTCGCATGGTATAAAGTTGAGCGCTCAGTTCAGTCCTCTCCCTTTGCTCCAGCTGGGGGTCAAAAACTTCCCTCCAGCCAAAGGACCCATGACTCGGTTATGAATCATCAACCAGCACCAAACCTTACACATGAACAATTAGAGACCTATTGTCATGCTAATCAGCCTGCTGGGCCCCGACAACTCCTCCCTTCACTGTCTGGGTTGGAGGGGCAGAGGTATTTTTAGTGCAGCCTGTGGTTTTAGACAAGACTTGTAAATGGCGCTTTTCTGGCTGATTTACTGGAGGTGGTGGCAGGGCTGGCAGTTGCTGTGTCACCTCTAACCAGAAGTGAGGAGCAGGAGCGCCGAGATGCAAAGCCTGAGCAGATGAATCACGCTGAGCAATGAGGCTTGGGGGAGTTTTGGCCTCTGAGTTGTCAGAGCGATGCACAGCTTCAGAGATGCCCTTTGCAGCTGAGGTCAGCCCAGGTCTGTGGGCTGCATCCTCTAGAAAGGACCCTGCTCCAGCTGCAAGCTGAGCAACAGCTGCTCATAATGGCTCAGTTTACTCATTCGGATCAAGCTGGAGACTCATGCTTTTCTCTATGGAGAATTAAAGTGACAAAAAGCAAAAATGAGAGGTTTTGGGCAAGGAAAAAGTGA
Source organism: Mesitornis unicolor (assembly GCF_000695765.1). Classification (NCBI taxonomy): domain Eukaryota; kingdom Metazoa; phylum Chordata; class Aves; order Mesitornithiformes; family Mesitornithidae; genus Mesitornis; species Mesitornis unicolor. The sequence continues at coordinate 15,525 of NW_010197683.1, read as the reverse complement.
GCAGTGCTTTTCTCCAACAGCTATGCTGGCAGACACTGGCTGTGCTGGCTCAACACTCTAGGGACTCCTCTTTTGGGGAATCACAGCAGGTCCATCTGTGGGGTGGTGAGTTGCCAGCATGAGCATGCCATCAGGCATTGATGCAGGACAGGTTTCTGGAAGTCTTCGCTCTCCAGCACTGTGATAGACTTTTTTCCCCTAACTGGTAGGCAAAATTATCCAGTTCTCCAAGCACACTGGCGGATGAAGGCAATGGCAGAGAGGCAGTGAAGGACCACCAGCACTGGGTAACAGCCTCCTTTATCCTATAAGGTAAGCTGCACTCTCCAGAAGTAACAGCACTACTTCACTTGGATTGGATGGGGCTGAAGGGACTCATCCAAAGCAAAGACTGCAAAGCTAACTTAGTAAGAACTAGTTCACTACATTGCCCTCCAGAAAGTGATACTAACTAAACCCTGTCAGTCCCACATTAAACAATTCCTGCCTTGTAGGTTGTCTGAGAGCAGTTTTGTGAGCAGATGACATTTGAGATGGAGTATGTTTTAGTTCTTTTTGTTAAGTGCAAGATATCATTTGGTTCCCAGGACAAAAGCATTTTTATTTCAAAAGACAGACAAGCAATTTCCAGAGTTCATTACTCTCACAAGCTTTTCTGACAGTAAATGTAGCTGGTGACTGTTTAAGATGAAAAAGAAGTCCCTTGTATGAGACAGGGACAAGACATTCAAGGATCTGCTCAGCTTTAAATAGTGACACTTCAGAAGGCAACAGCCACTTCCAGAGCACCTCAAACACTTGAGCAGCTCAATGTCTCTGCAAACTGGGAAACGTACATTTTTAAGGATCACTTAATGAGCTGCAGTAGGTAAATAGCTTGTTCAGATCCATCTTGGGAGGACTTATTCCATTCCACTTCTGTGGGGAAAAAGAGATGAGTTTCCACTCACCCACAGACAAAGCAAGCTCCGCAAACCTTCTTCCATCACCCATGCTGGCAACCTGGCTCAGGTTCTGCAGGAGGTCCCTTGCCCCCTGGTAGCCATGGTCTACAGACCAGGAGCTTGGTTCACACTCGCTCTGCACCAGCTGCTGCTCACCCAGCTCAGGACAGCCCCGTACCCCACAGACATGCTCTGCCCCAGCTTGGCTCTGGTGGGAAGCCAGGCAGGGTGAGCTCCAGTCTTTTTGTCTGGAATTAAAACTGCTCATCCAGCAAAGTTACAGGCAGGGTTTATGATTTCCCAGCATAAGACAGGCTTAAGAGAATGATCAGCTGGAATGCAGCAGGAGCTTGGGAGAGATGCCACTGCCATGTTCTCCTCCCAGAGCTCCAAGAGTCCCACAGTTTCCCATGCCTGAGGGAGGGAAGCAGACCCTGAGTTTGGATTCTGTCCCCTCCAGAGCTGCCAGGGCACTGTGCACACACAGCCAGGAAAAGGGTCAATGTCCTGGCAGGCAAATTTGTGATCATGTGGATTCAGAGCCCAATACTATCCCTGAGTACAAGCTGAAAGAAACACTGCTGAAGTGGCTGTGCTGCATGGCAGGACCCACACAGGAGCCTTGCAGTCTTCAAAAAGAAAAAAATCACCAAATCTCTTTGGTTTAATCATGTTTACCAGAGGCCAGAGCAGCACAGAGGTACATCATTAAAACTGATCCATCTGCCCTGGAAAGTTTATTTGATTGCCCTTTTGGGGGAGGCACAGAGAGAGGGTACAATACAAATGGAAGAAGATGGGTTCCCTCCTATTGTCCCTGCTCAACACCAAGGCTTTGACTTCGTTACAGAAATCTCCTTCTCATCCACACACAGGTAAATCTCAGAGAACAAACAATTTAAATGGACTGGCTTTTATTTCCAAAGAGGAGAAGAATTCCTATTTGTTCTCAGGAGCACAATTTTCTCTCCATGCTGCAGCAAATATGAACAAAAGATGAGGGAATGAAAGGGATCAATGAATGAGTTGGACCTGGGCTCCCAGCTGCAGAAGGAAGTGGGGAAGGCAGCCACAGTGCAAGGGGCTGCCAGAGTGAGATAACCCCTATGGCTCATGTTCAGCATCACAGATACCAAGGGCTCCTGGGACCCCCCAACACCAGGACTCCCACATGAGGAGGGTCCTCCATTCAACTGGAGGTGAATTAACAGGCATCTCTGGAAGGATTCACTTAAGGGGAAACCAAAGAGAAAGGAAAGAAGGGTTTAAAGTTTAAGCTAACCACATATTGCACAGAAAGGGCTGGTTTTGCAGAAATGCAGAGCTCCTGACTGCTAACACCACTCAGTTCCCAGCAGCTTTTGTCCTCCTTGAGAGATGGACCCACATGATGTTGTTTTCCACCCAGAGACTTAAAAGCTGCAGAAAACTAAAGACGTATTTGGTATTTACTGAAGTATTTATACCAAGTGTTGATCATTTAAGATCTATTGACTCTCCTGCCTGGTTCAGGGACATGGAGCCCTGTGGAAGCAGCAAAACAAGCAAAAATTAAATCTTCTCTACCCTTATTTTCAAGTTATTTTAAATCAAGTCCAGCATCAAGAGATTAAAGGCAAAGTTTGGGATTAGGATTCGTTTTTAGCCTGGTGAGCAAGCCAGTCTGATTCACACAGCAGTTGGTTCCTGGTATCGATGGCTTTCAATAAGCTGCATCACTGCACTCTGCTCTTGATGGTCCAATAAATCTTTTTTGCTTTGGCTCCCCAGTGCTTGGGAGTGATGGGACACATGAAAGCGGCATCAAAGCCATCACAGTTTGTTTGGTTAGGAGAAGCAAGTGACTCCACCCTTTAAATCTAAGGAGTTGGCAGTTACCTATCATGCTGCTATGATGCATGGCTTAATTTAAAAGCAAATTTCATTTGCAGATTAATTATTATAGTCTCTGACTGGATGAACATGCAATAAATCACCTAGGTGTGAAATTGCACAGCAATTACCTGATTGTACATTGAACTTGTAAATGTTGGTACAGAGTTGTCACCTAATGGAGACTGATGCTGGGGAAGCACAGGCTACAGCCAGAAGAAAGAGTGCATTCAGGTCAGGGGAGGAGGTGGCAAGCAAGAACACAGAGATCAAAATGCTTCACACAATTCAAATCAGGTTTCAGGAGCAATATGCAAAACCAATGCAGGATTTTCAGGGACCTGCACATTATGATGGAAGCGGCTGGAATTCCTTGCAGGCAGAGCTGGGACAGGAGATTTGAGAGATGAGCCACCGCTCAGAACAGCTCTGGCATCACTAGTTTATGGAGAAGAGATAAGGGCAGACCTCAAGGGGATTAATCTTCAACCAACAGTGAGGTTGCAGCAGATGATGGCTTTCTGGGTGCCACAAGCCTAGACTTCAGAAGCACCAGATTTCAACATGATCAGCCCAGTCCTGCAAAGCAATTCCCTTACAACAGCTATTCCCTTGCAGCATCCTTTAGATGTAGCAAATGCCACCGAGTTGCTGATCCTGGGTCTGGGGCAATACATACCCCTGGGGCCTTGGAGCACACAGGCAAAAGTCCCCCTAGCTGCATCCCACCCCTGGCCAGGTGATAGCTAGGTTTCTCTCATGGATGTTAACATCCAATGCACCTCTAACCCAGGAAGGTCTGAACCAGCCCCCATGTCCACCAGAATGGCTGCCCCGGGCAGGACCTTTCTGATAGCAGAGCCAGAGCAGTGCGAGATGAGCGCCTCTCCTCAGTGTGACACACAGCCTGTGCAGAAGCTTCTCTTTGCCTGCTTTCAGCTGGCTGCAGCTTCACTGCTCAGCTGGTTCCGGTTCTGTCTGAGACTCTGTTTTTGAGGAACCAGATTTTCAGCTTCATTTTTCAAGAGGCTCAGCTCAGGGCCATGGGGCATTCAACACCAGAAACTGCTTTAGAATAGCAGATGCAAGTGTGTTACCTTCTCTAAGCCAGCACAAAGTGGAAGCAAGACTAGTTTAGAAGTATTTATCCACTGTACCAGGTTTTAAGTCTTGTAGGGCAGTTTGTCACCCTCAGGCCCATCTGTGGGATGTCCAGGTGACCTCTTCCCTCACACAGTACCAGCACTCTCACCCCATGATGTGCTGCCTCAGCAGCCCAAGTACTTGCTGCCTGCACACCAGTGCTGCTGGGTTAGGCAGTCTGAGAGGGAGAAGACAAAAAACCCTCTCGCCTCCCTAGAGATGATCCCAAAATGGGCAAATGGCACTACTGACAAGAGTTGGCACAGTTCTGCAGAGCTGGTGGAAGGTGGGAGATAGCACAGCACCTCAGTCTATCAAAGCTGACAATGCTCATAGCCTCCTAGGTGAGATAGAATTTGCCAGAGTAATTGGGGTTTATTACCAGGATCAAAGCACTAGGAAAAATGCAAACACTGTTGGATGGAAGCTGTGATCACTACAGGATTACAAACACTCATCCAGAGCTCGGGTTAAGAGAAACAGCCAAACCAGGCTGCAATCTACATCCAGGGCCAAGACCTAGATTAGAGCCAGCAGATGTGGATCCTTCTCTAATTCACAGCCACCTCCTTCACCTCTGGCTGCCCACAGGGTTGCTCAGCAACCCAAGGGGCTGATACTACCAATTTATCCTCTGTGAGCCCTTGGGCTCCCGAGAGAATATGCTCTTACCTGACACCATCTGAAAGTTGTATTTGCGCTTAGCCATGGTGAGCTGCCAGGGAAAGCCAGGAGCATCCAGCACCCCCATCACTCATGGAGCTGTGACCCTGCCTGCATTGAACACACTGAGCAAAAAGCAAGCACATTTGCATGGCACAGCTGCCTGCAGCCCCTGTTAACACATCCCATCAAACAGGATCCTGGCACCATCTCCAGTTGCCCAGACTGAAAGTTGCAGTAGGGTTAGGTCCATCCAATGTTGATGCTCTGTCATTTCCCAGTAAGCCCCTGACAAGAGGCAGACCTTAGGCAAGGAGAGAAAGCCTGGACCTGTCTCTGACAGCAGGTTCACAAGCACAGAAATGCACCAGGATCCTTCTCCAGGATGAAAACAGGTCACCATTGAATTCCTGCAACCATTGCAGGCCACAGCTGCAGGATTTCCCTTGTACTTCCCTTTAACTCCCAAATGCAACTTAGCAGCAGGCTCTCTGATGCACAGAACACCCCTAGAACAGGGTTTGCTGCATGCATGGCCCCTTCACCAGAGCATCAGGACTTGTCCAAAGCCCCGTGGCAGTGCCTGACAGCATCCAAGGATCTTCACTTCTTAACCCAAAGGGCCCTTTCCCAGCAAACCAGCAAGAGCCCCAGCTGCAACCCCCATCTACTTCTCAACACTTAAAAAAAGAAAAAAAGGAAAAGGGAAAATGAAATACAGAAAGCACAAGTTAATATGACTCTTGATTACCTGCATTATCAGGAAATTAGCAATGCTGTCAGGGGAGCAGAGATAAACTGTTCCTCCAGCCCCCGGAGAGCCCCACAAGCCATGCCTGGAAGCACCACAGGCAGCAGGGAAAAAAAAATAAAAAAATCATTCTTCACCAGCAAAGAAAAGTTTCCTGAGGAATGAAAAGATGACAAAAGCTGCTTTGCTGATGCAGAGCTGCAGGGGAAATGGGACCAATTACAAAACCTCCCTGGGATTTAGCAGACAGCTGCTGGGAAACATGTCGATTTGAATGAAGAAAGAAATTAAGTCGGAGAATTATTAGCAATACAAGAGAGGAGCTTTCCATGCTTTGCACCCGGAGCCATTGCAAGTGTCTGCAGCACTTAAACCTTATTAACATCTGGTTGCACAGCTGGAGCTACAGGTCCATCACCCTGGGGAGGGCAATGACTGCCCAGGACTCAAGCCCGACTCTCTCTTGCTCTGAGTAGTTTCAGTCTCATCTTGCAACAGCAGAGCCTTTGCCTCTTCCACCTGTGACTCTGTCCGAGCTCCCTTGTTCTTCAACACTACATGCAATGGAGAAGTGTCATTGAGGTTTCAGTCGTATGCAAGTTTTGACGTGTAGGATTGAGATGGTCAGTCACATATTTTATTCAGTGCAAAGGTGCAGCTCTGCTATGCTAGTACCCAGCCCAAGTCCTGCAACCCTGCCCCTGGACTCCCAACACCTCTCAGCTGTCTCCATTCAGCCCTAGAAAGTATTTAGACTTTGGGCTGACAAATCCAGTTTATTTACTTGCTTGCCTGGGTTATCTTGTTGATACCTAGTTCCCCATAAAAAGCAAATGGTGATCTTTGGTGTCCCTAAGAAGGAAGGGCATCTTTGGAAGGTCTGGGTCTCCATTAGTCTCCAGGCAGTTTTCCATTCACAGCAGAAGGGAGAGATTTCATTAAGAACAAGAGGAGCCATTCCTCAAGCAAGATAGCAACTAACAAAGGAAATCACTCAAAGTCACCTCCCAACACATACAACTTAATTAAACAAAGATTCTTCTTCAAAGGCACCATCAGATTTCTGGAGTCACGGGACAGCTGAAAGAAGAACCGAGCTTGCCTGCAGCCCCTGGGGCTGTGTTGCAGGTCACATTTCCAATGCCAGAGAAAAACACTCAATTTTCTTGCAAATAAAGCTCATCAAGAGCAATGCTGCCCCAAAGGCTTCCCATCCCCGAGTGGTGCCATAGCCCAATGCAGCATCATCCCATTTGCACCCCTAGATACAGGGCTCAGAACTGGACTCCCTTCAGCATTAGGGCTTCTTGTATCCTCCCTTGGAGACCCCTTGACTCCTGGCAGCTTGCAACAGGAGATCTGCTTGACCCACTGACCTTTCATCTCCAATTCATAAAAGAGGAGACAAAACCAACCTTATTTTATCAGGTGTTCTAAGCCTGGTGCTCCATTTCTCTCTACACCAACACTGGCAGCTTTTCCATCTGCAGATATGTCATTTAAATGGAATTACACCAGTAGCAGGGATCATGCTGTTCCTGTTCTGTAGGCATGCTTCAGAAATGGATGCAAACTTATTAAATATAAAATTCTGACTTTCCTCAGGTCTGTCAGTTCAGCTCCCTCAGATTCAGTGCAACTGAAGTACAGGGTGCAGTTGAAAACAGGATCTAGCATACAGCACTTGAGTTATTAGCAGTGCATTAATAATCCAGATACAATACCCTTTTAATGCCAACAGCAGAGATAAAAGTGCAAGAACAGAGCCAGCAGAAGTAATTTTTTTTCTGCTCATGTACGCATACAGCCTGCTTCCCACCCACTGCCTCCGGCAAGCTCAGCACCAGTGAAGACCACATCTGCTGCTGGTTCAACAAACACACTCTGGACACTGGAGTTGTGGAGGTTAAGGCCGAGGCAGAACCATCAAGCCCACTCAACCGCACAGCTGGCTTGTCACAACCAGTGCAAAGAGGGTGGCCAGAGGTCTGAGAGCGACCAGGAGCCCCAGAACCTGGACTCTGCAACATCGCAGTGCTGATGAGGGAGCCCATCCCCACATCCCAGGGTGGGAAACACCTCCTCTTCCCATCCAACCATTCTAATGACTATCACTTTGTCAGCCAAACAAGGTGTTTGGTTTAGTCAAGATGCAAGACAAGTCTGGCCAATTCATGCCATCCTATGAGGAGGCAAAATTCCTCCCTTAGGGTGGAAGTCATTAGCAAACTGCACAGTATTTCTAGCTTCAACTGGTCTGATTTTATCCTTCAGACACAGGCTCTCATTGTGCCCTTTTTTTTTTTTTCAGGATTAAAGTGCTCTTTGCTATCTGGGAAAGTACTTATGCTGTAATTAAGTCACCCGCTCTGTTTGATAAAAACTAAGCAGATTGAGTTCTTGCATTCCCTCCCTTCAAGGCATTTCCTTTTCCATACCTTCCAAGCTCTCAATATCCTTTTAAAACCCCTGATGCTAAAGCTGTATGGGTAATTTTAGCACCTCTGGCCTTGCCCACAGCCCAAAGGGGCAAAAGACCACCTCCCTGCAACCATTCCTCCTTCCCACCCAGCGGCAAGAAGTGGGGAAACAACCTTCCCTGTCCTGCACCCCTTGGAGGCTCCTGTACTTCACCCATTTGATAGCAGTGCTGCACACCGGTAATATCAGCTGGCTCCAGGCATCCTGTTACAGCACTGCACACCGATAACAGAAGGGTTTCTATAGCCAGGGTTACCTCTGAATGTGTAGGTATAATCAGAGGGCTTAACCACCTCAGATTCTGCTAGGCCGGTGGGATTATTGCTAACCCACACTGCAGATGGTTTCCAACAAAACTCATTCCCTCCTAATGCTGTCTTTGTATGCAGGGCAGTTTGCTAGCAGGTATTTCTGAGTCCACATAGGAAGAAGCATAAATTCAATATCATTTTAGGAGTGCATCAAGGTAAAAAAAGTAGTCTCTCTAGATGCATTAGGATAAAGTTAAACTTGGCTAAAGTTGATGCTGTCTGGCAGCCATTTCTGCTGGAGCAGCTTCTTGCTTAACTCTGCCCATCTCTACAGCCTGCTGACACCTCTCAGCAACAGCTGGAACTCCCTAAAGAAAGAAAATGAGGCTTTCAGGAGAAAGAAACATTTCTTTTCATGGCAGTAGCATTGCCCTCACTTTTCCAAGTATCTTTTCCAGAGCACTATGTGCTAAGATGACACACCAGCCTGTCCTCCACGTTCAGCCTGAGCACACCTTTCAGCTTTGAAAGCCTCATAGATGGACAGGAAAAGATTAATAATGCCAGTCCTCAGTGCTCCCAACTGAAATAAATGAAATAAAAGCATTAATTTCCCTGCACACTGATTGAACTACCCTGAAGCCACACCTGAAGCAGTGCACAACCCAGATGTCTGGAAGCTTGCAGTGAGGGGCACAGCTCTTGCACTAAATTGTGCTTCCTGATGCACAGCAGCACACAGGCAAGGAAGCAGCTGGCGAAGGAGCCAAGAAGCCACTCCAGGACCAAATGAGGCTGCAGAAGATCCATTTCCATCATGTTCTCTATTCTGCATTGCAGATACACACTGAACTCTTCGCTTTGATTCAAAGACTACGAAGGCATCTTACAGCTATACCTTTCATGCTGAAGTCTCATTTCTAGTGCTTGAGGGAAGCTGAAGCACCTCTCACAAGAGGTTTGGTGGCCTGCAGTAACCACTGGGGAACAAGTGCTGCTCTTGCAGCTCCAAATCAGAGGCATCGGCCAACTGCTATTGTGAAGCTCAGTGCCTCCTGAAGACCAACAGCAGCAGCTATCAGGACATAAACTACTCCCGCAAAGCAGTCAGGAGCTCCCCTGGCTGCCCACTGCCCGCAGGCAAACACAGGCAGTAAGGACCAGTATGGGAGCAGGTTATCAACTTATTTCAGTTTTTAGCAACAGCTTTATGGGGGGATAGGGGATAAGCAGCTCGGTTATTTGGAAAAGATTTATGGGACAGCCCCTGCACATGTGGCAGGAGCTGCCCCCCACAATACTCACCTGGGTGACCCAGGGCCACTGCACACACGTAGGTGGACTCCACACCTCCCCCAAGTGCTCCATCTAACATTTGCTGCCAACATGTTTTTAGGTGACTAAAAAACACCTTTGCTGGGTAAGGTGAAAATTACGCTATCCTTCAGCATAAAGCTTTGTTGAAGAGTAAAAAGCAGGTAACTGGCTTTACAGGCTGGCCCCAGACCCATATATGGTTGGCAGAAATGTAACAGCCCTTAGGAACAGTGTGTTTTTCCACTTACACAACCCTTTCAGCACTGAAATGTACCACTTATAAAAATCTGCCTTTTTAGTCCAAATGGAATCCAATCACATGAAACACCATGTACATGTTTGAGATAAAGTTCTCTGATTATAAGTCTAAAACAAAAGGGAGTTACAGCCTTGATATGGGCTCTAAAATTTGTGTACAACTTCAAATACAAGAACCATTGTTCAGTTGAGAAATGGCCTCAAATTAAGGTCAGTCCTGTGCAAAGGTGGCAAGAAGTCAGCCAGAGTCTTGAACACCTATTGAAGGTCCTCAAGGGATAGGGCTCACCCTGTGGGTTCCCATAAGCACATTTGGGATCAAGAACCCTCTGGGCATCCCATCAACCCTGCCAGGCTCCCAGCTTGGCTCCTGAAGCCACACATCCAGAAGGGAGAGAGCCCAAAGGGGACAGATATTAAGGGAGATTGCAAGTGTCATACTCCTGCAAACCTCCTCCCAGCATTCAAGAGATGCTCAGGAGTGAGAGCTGGTACCCAGCAGCAGTGCAGAAACACAGGGGCTGGCAAGAAGGAAGTAATCAGACAAAGTAGTCAACAATGCAAAGAGGGTGCTGTTCATTTGAAGCTTCACATGAAGCCTCCTAGCACCTTCCTCCTCTGAGCAGAGCACACCAGCCTCTCCGACCCACCCTGCAAGTGCTTTGCCAGCTGCCATGGGCCAGGTTTCAAGCAGCAGCCCAGTTTTCAAATAGCCCAAAGCATAATCACAACCAACCTTACTTGACACTCCTCTCCTCAGCACCCACTTTGTGCCAGCTGCTGGCTGGAGACACATCCCTTCTCACCCCATCCAGCAACCACATTGGCAATTTGCTTCCCACAAGCAAAGAAGAAAGCAACATCCTTTTTAGCCTTGCATACAGAGAGCAAACCAACATACTGTAGCACTGTAATTGAAGTTGTCTCCACCTGTCACCACCAAGGTGCAGAAGATGGGACTTAGTGTTGACAGAACTGATTTGTTTGTGGAGGTGTTAAAATATCTTCATTATTCTAATCTCTCACCAGATCACTTGAATTAAATTTAAGAGCCCAGAGGAGCACGTGTTGTTAGTGCTCCAACTAATAACACAGAGTTCAAAATGCAAGCAGCAACACAAAAAAGAGTTTAGCAGTCTCAGGGGTTGCTGGTGCAGACACTGAGCAGCTCTTCACCTTTCCTTAGCACCTTAATCACCAAGTGCTCCCACCCTCATCATCGTTATGGACTCAGCCTTACAAGCAGCACAGCACAAATTGTTCATCCCATTTGGTTTAAAGCCTGGGGTGGCCAGAACAGGTTAAGGAACAGCCTGGAGCACCACAAGCGAGACACTGCAGAGCAGACCCTTGATGTCCCAGTTCCTTCTGTTAAACAATATTTCCTCCTTTCCAGTCCTCAGCACAAGCAAAAGACACCCTGGGAGTCATGACTCAGTTGCTCATCTCTGACCCAAAGGCCCTACCAGGCATCCCCTTTCATGGAAAGCCCAGCATGAAGCAGCAGGTTTTTAAGTGCTTCTCCAGACCAAAGCCCAGGGAAGATGTTTCAAAGTACCTGGTGAGTGCAATGCATGGCAGGAGAAGTTATGAAACTCGATCAAAGAACATAATCCATAGCCTTGAACTCTACACAGTGAGGCTCCTTCACCCCAAGCCAGGCACAATCTGTTCAAGTGAACCACGAGCAGGATGCCAAGGCAAACTGGGGAAATGAGAAAAGCTTCAACTGTTCTCTCCAGACTGAAATAATTCAGCATTTCTCCCAGCCTACTGCAGTGCATCATTGAGGTAAGAAAGACTTCTATTTTAATAATTCTTGCTGATTTGGTCTGCAGTTCTTTGGCTTTTCACATGTAATTAACAATGTGCAGGTTCCAGTAAATGATTTCAAATAAATCCTTGGATGACTAACAGGCAGCAGTTCTAGAAATTCACATAGCAGTGATTGAAAGCCTAGATTGAGATCATTACTTGGGGCCTTAGCTAGCTTACTGTGTACCGCAAGTCTGCATAGCAATACTATATCAGTTTTCCTGCTGCAGAGCAGAGCCCCAAGAATTATGCTGTAGCCCATAGATGGTCACACCAAGGCAATTTCTACAAAAAATTTATCAGAACAGAAAGGGTGAAATTTATGCTTCCCCATTTCTGAGTCATCAGAAAGCAGCAGCAGATGCCAGTGAACCACAGCACACACATTGATTGTGTAGAGGTATTAACTGCTTAATCCCCAAAATCCTGTTCTTAAAGACTTTTTTTTTCTTTAAAAACTTGTCCTTAAACCTCCCAGTCCCAGCCCTGACAAGTGACAATAAAGGTTTTGTCTAGAAACCTTTCTCAGTAATCTCCTTTTAGGGCAAAAGTCTCTTTCCAATGCCCTGCCTAAACTCCCAGTCGTAATACAGTGGGAGAACAATTGCAGGCATCACAAGCATCCTACATCAGCAAGGAATTTGCCAAAAACTCCCAGGTGAGACTAAAAAACAGACTGGTCCCACACCTTCCAGGCAAGCTGCAACACCTGACACCGTTATCTGCATTTCATCCAAAGGCAAGCACTTTAGTGCATATTTAAGGTCTGCCAAATCCTGTTGGGATTGACTGCCAAATGCTCCCTTCTTACATTTTACTGTAAGAAGTTACCAATGTGATGCTGTAGAAGCTCAAACTCGTAGTTGAGATATTTTCTACAAGAGCATAACTAAGTATAATAATAATTAGACAATTGTATGCTGAACTACTGCTAACCTGTCATAACAGGGTTGTTGAACAGTGATGATATGAGCATAGCTCAGAGCCAAGCACTTGTGATAACATCACAAGTATTGCAACACAGAAGAATTTAAGCACTTGCCAGTTTTAGGGAGTTTATAACATCCTTTTCTGTCCCACATCACATAAAGCATCTACACAAAAACCCTCTTGGATTCAGGACACGCTTCATGGATTGCAACAACGTCTAAGTGGACAGGCCATCCTACCCATCCCAGACATTGTTTTCCAAGTGGTATAATTTGTTGGCAAATAGATAAAAGTCTGAGCCATGAACGACTGAGGCACAGCTGGTTTCTGCAGAGTTACTAAAATATTTCCAAATACCATGCCAGGAACTGTAGGAGCTGTTAACACAAGGATTAAAGCAGGTAGTCGTACCTGGCAGAGCCGCTTAGCTCAAGCGTAGAGCACGCAATTCCCACCTGGCTGTGCCTTGCATGTTACACGAAACTAGAAAAACAATCCCAAGGCCCTCCTGTTTTCTCAAAAAACACCAGGCATCTATTCACACCAAGTTCATCCAGGAGTTAACCACAAGGAACTTGTGATTACAGGGACTGCACAAACACAACTTGGACACAACAGAAAAGGACTGAAAGGGGTCAAACCCATCCCCTCACATCGCGGCTCTTCTCCCTTCTTCCCCTGGAGTGCCAGGATCAGCAGCAAGGAGGAGGAGATGGGAACAGGCTGCCTTGTTTGGAAGGGGCGGCCACCTCACATTTTCTATCCTGAGAGTCTTTTTACAAGTTATCAACTTTTTTTTTCCAACCCCAATAGGAAAAAAAAGAACAAAAAAATAAGGAAGTGGGAAAAACTACCACACTTACCTGCTCTGAGGGCCCACAGTCCAGGTGCAAAGTGCTCTGCATTCTGTGTTGTGTTTCTCCAGTCAAATCAAGGCCTTTTCCACTTGAGATGAGTGCAGTATCCCAGGGCAGAGTAAGGAGCAGCCATGGCTTTCACCACCAGCTTCCTCCACAGCTGCATGTGCCACCCAGACGACAAGGGCTGGATCCTGCTCTGCTACCTGGTCTCACACCCACAGTCTTCCTCCCTGGCAGTCTCCAGGCTCACAGTCCCACATCCGTCCTTATTTCAGCTCACAGTACCACCTGAACAGACCATTCACTTACAAAGCCAAGTTTTGCCACTTCTCAGCTCAATAACCATTATTTTAGCTCCAATAGTCTACCTTCTCACAACCCTGCCACCAAGAATCACTGCAGAGAACCCAGGACAGTCCCCATTAACTAGTTTTTAAGTTCGGTGCCACATACAGCTTCTTCACTAGAGATGCACCAGGGCTCCACCCAGAGCGAAGAGACCTCAAACTTCAGAAGAAAAAAACCAAACACCACAATCATGGTTTCAAGGCAGTTGCACACAAACTTAATGTTAAAATCCCTAACTTAAACTTAAAAAAAAAAATCGAAAAAGAAAAAACAAGCTCACCCCACTCTCTATTTGTAAACAGGGGAAAGAAAGTGCAGCCCCCACCAGGAACACCCACACCCAGGTGATGAGACTCAGTCCCTTAGGGCTGATTAACAAGCTTCAGCTGGGGACAACTGTGAGTACCACCAGGAACGTGGCTCTGCTGGCGCCCCTGTGATGAACAGGACTCCCCCCTGCCTCGTGACAGCTAAAATCCCAGTATTGAAAAGAAATGTGAACTGAGATTAATCTTGACATTTCTGGGTCTTGTAATCACAGTGGGTGACAAAAGCAAATTCTAGATCAGAGCCTTTCCCTGAGCAACTTAAACACATCTATTTTAAGGAGAGACCGAGTTAAACAAAGGGGTGACAGGCCGTAAGTTGGAAGCTGCAGGATGTGGTGTCCTGGGATTATGCTAAAATCAGGCAGTCCAAATAGCCTCCAAAATACATTTTTTATTTGAAATAAGGGAGAAAAAGTGCTGCCACTGCACAGCCTGCTGCCCCTTGTGCTGTCTGCAAGTCCTTGTTCTCCTGTGTGGTGCAAAGAGGCACCGCTGACCAAAATCGCTTGCAGGATAAAGGCTCAATTTAGAAGGAGGAAATAATCAGGCAGGAAGTGAAAATTAAACCATTCAGTGGAAAATGGAGGAGAATGGATTTTGCATTCATCTGCCTATGCTGGCATCTTGTCAAAGAACTATTATTGGGAAACCGCAGTGGGAACCAGGGACTCTAGTGGGGGGAAAGCTGTAATTTTCCTGCTTGATGCTCAGTGACTCCTGTGAGCATATCCCTCAGCAACAGGAGACAGACTTGAGGTGAAACTTGAACTTCTGGTGCATTTCCCTGTCAGGTCCTTTCACACTTCTCCAGGCAGCAAATTCAGCCACATCAGCAGAGATGCGAGGCCATAGTGGAGGGAGGTTTCCCATTTTCCAGCCTAGCCAGACCACTGCACGCTCTGCACAGACCGGCAGCACCAGCACCAAGCTGGCTGCTGCTGGAGTCTGAGCCAGGAGAAATAGTGACACCCACTGAAGGAAGAAATCTTCCCCAGCACTGCTGCTTCTGTTCTGGGGCTGTGGCACACATCTAAGCACGCACACCACCAGGCATGGGGGCTGCCAGGGGCTCTGTGAGGAGAGGGTGGGCCTGCCCTATGCCAGATGCAGCCACTTCCAGATGGTTTTGGCTGGTTCCAGATGGCTGCAGCAGCCCCACAGCAGGGCACAGCTGAACCTATCAGTGATGCTGGTGATGTCTCTGGGGAAATTTATTTAGGAAAGGGCAAAATGCTCTGTGGCAGTGGGGGGGGGAAGTGTGGGAAATGGTTCTGTGAGTAGTATGGTGAGGGTGGAAAGAGGCTGATAAGAAGTAGGTGGTTCAGGTGCTGGGGCAGGCAGTCCTTGGAAGAGTCCCTGCTGGACCAGATATCTGTGTCTGGGGCTAATATTAATTGGCAAGAAATTAATTTTCTCTGAGTCTGTTTTACCCATGATGGTAACTGGTGAGTGATCTCCCTATCTTTATCTCAGCTCTTGAGCTATTTCACCTTTCTCCCAGCCTTGTTGATGAAGGGAGTGAGAGTGGCCAGGTAGGCCTGCTTGCTCCAACGGGCCTGTAGT
>NW_010197682.1:0-2217 GCF_000695765.1 Mesitornis unicolor | reverse complement strand
TATAAACATATATATATATATTAAAAAGAGAGAGAAGAAGGGATGAAAGAACTTTTATTATCTGAGAAGCAGCTTGAGTCATTTCAAGCAGCACAGAAACACAAAATGCTCTTTTTAAAGAAAATCTTTGGGCACAAACACACAAGATTTTCACCTTTGACGCTGAACCCTTCACACAAACAGAAAAAGCTGGGGCCGGGACTCACTGCCGGGGCAGCTTTGAGCATCCCAGGAGCTCTGCCCTGGGAAGAGCCTCACACAAGTGGTGTTTTGGGGCTCAGCATCAGCTTCTGGCCACATTGGGGGTTTGCTCTTATTGGGGTGACCCCACACCATGTCTGGGACAGGTCCTGGAGCCCTGTCCTGTCCCGACCCGTGCAGCCTGCCCAGATCAACACTGACTCATGCTGTTTTTCTGTCCCACCCTGGGCACAGCTGGCTTTTTTAAGGCTGTGCTTTCCAGCTATTCCTTATTTTTTCCCCGTTCACACGGGCGGGGGACAAAGCCGGGTAATGGAGGTGATGGTGGTGAACCAGGGACATGTCTGAGTGCCATGGGTGCAGGTAGGGCTTGGGATTCCCTGCCAGCCTTGGGGCAGAGCTCAGTGCCTCAGTTTCCCCTGTGTGGGCTGGCTTTGTCCCCTCTCTCTGCTGTGCAGGTCCCCTGCCGCTGGTGTGGATGCTCAGCGTGCGACTGCCTCTCCTGTGGCACCCTGTGTCCCTGTTGGAGCTGGACAGAGGGTTCAGGGACAGGGGACAGGACTGGTCCCACAGCTTTCGGGCAGACCAGGGCTTGGGATTTCGCAATGGCATGGTCTCAGCTCCCTTTCCATGGGATGTGACCAATTTACACCTGGGGACCCGTCCCGAGCATCTTAGTGGGGACCAGGATGCTGCGGCAGCTGTTGCCATGGCAATTGCTGGCTGAAATAAAGGTGAATTGTGTATCCAGGGCTGCTTTCCCATTCCTTTTGTTTTCTTGCTACTCCTGGATCCTGGTGGGGACATCCCTACTGTGTAATCCCAGGCTGGGAAAATGGGAGTGCTGGAGGGATGGGGGTGGCCTTGGGTGTCAGCTTGGGCTGGGTTGTGCATCCCTCTTCCCTATTTCTTAGGGCTTGATCCCACTGGCAGCAGTGGGAGCAAACTGCTCAGGACCAGGCCCATGGAGTGGAATAGGAGCTTGACCAGAGCCATCAGCCCCTCGGACTGGGACCGATGTCTGCCATGGGGGATGCAGGGCTTGGAGGGGACCAGTGCTGGCAGGTCCAGGGGGATGTCGTGATGCTGCTTCGCCCCATCCCCTTCCCAAAGCTGCCTCGGCTGAGCATCCGTGTGTTTTCCCTCAAACATCTGCCTGCGTTCCTCCCACGCCTGCTGGAGGAAGCGGCTTTGGGTTTGGGGTGCACTGGGACCTGGGAAACCGCTGGGAAGGAGGGGAGGGGAAATGCTCAAATGGGAACAAGGCAGAGCAGCTGCCTGGGGGCGGCAGCAGCTGCGCAGGCAGGGATGTGGGCAGGGGCGCGGGCAGAGCCCCCCCGGCCATCCGCCTTCTTCCCACGGTTGTTTGTCTGTCCCATCCCTGAGTGTCTGTTGCCATCCTTTACTCCCCGTGGGAGGACGAGCACTGACTCAAAGGCACCCTCAGTTTTCTCAGTGCTGGGTGGACCCCCATGCAGGCACACGCTGGTCCCAGCCCGGTTTCATAACATCATCCGGATAAAAGTGTGATGCACTTTGACAGCTCAGGCAGGATCTTGTGTGCTCAAAAGCTGGTCTGCTGATTTTGTTTGATTTTATGTTATTTTATTTTATCTTTTTCTCCCAACCTGTACTACTACCTCCAGTAAAAACATAGCCCGCAGGCATCAGGGTGGGGGTTGCAGAAGGCAGTGCTGACAGCCTGCCTGCCTCTTTAAACGCCTGCTGCAGGCAGCTGAGAGCTCTGACAGCAACTGTGCCCAATGGTACCCACTGCTGGGGGGGTCTGAGCATCCCCTGGCCGGTGGTACCTGCTGCTGGGGGGTGGCTGGGCATCCCCTGCCCGGTGGTACCCACTCCTAGGAGGACTGAGCATCCCCTGCCTGGTGGTACCTGCTGCTGAGGGGAACTGAGCATCCCCTCCCTGGGCACGGTCGTGCGGATCCGGCCGCGCTCCTCTCGTTTCCCGCAGCCCCCGCTCACATCCGTCCCCCACCCGTCTGGGCCGGCCGCAGC
>NW_010197681.1:0-4152 GCF_000695765.1 Mesitornis unicolor | reverse complement strand
TCTGGTTGGCTCAAACCAGGACAACCCCAAACTCCGCTTGCCCTCTCCCCAGGTGATCGGGAAGCGCGTCCCTCCGGACCAGCTGATGAGCCTCCTGCTCGCCATGTTTGAGGGGCTGGCAGACCCTGACAAGAACTGCTCCCGAGCGGCCACCGTCATCATCAACTCCCTGCTGAAGGAGCGCGGGGGCGTCTTGCAGGAGAAGGTGAGCGGCTGCTGCTGTTCCTGCTCGCCCTTGGCTCCACCTCCACGGCCCAAACGCAGCCCTGAAGGGGCAGCTCCATCCAGGTCTTGCTGCCTCCATTTCTTCCCATGTGCATAACCCGGTAACGTCCCACTTAGAGCTGCACCAGTGGGTTTGCTGGGTGTGATGAGCTTCTCTGGGCTAGGTAGGGATGTTCCAGTAAGGGGTGAACGCTTGGAGAGCGATGCCCAGCACAGGAAGGGGTCTGACAGAATGGAGGCCTTTTAGGACGGGGTTACAGCATTGATGGATAAGGGAACAGCAACTGGTGTCACCTACCTGGACTCTTGCAAAGCATTTGACATCGTCCCACGTGATGTCCTTGTCTCTAAATTGGAGAGACGTGGGCTTGCTGCGTGGACCAGTCAGTGGACAAGGAGTTGGTTGGATGGTGGAAGTCAAAGAGCTGTGGTCAGCACTTGGTGTCCAAGAGAGTTGGGGTTGATCAGCCTGGAGAAGAGAAGAGAAGAGAAGAGAAGAGAAGAGAAGAGAAGAGAAGAGAAGAGAAGGCTGTGGGGAGACCTTAGAGCACCTTCCAGGACCTGAAGGGGACAGGAAAGCTGAGGAGGGACTTTTGACAAGGGATGGAGTGATGGGACCAGGGGGGATGGCTTTAGACTGGAATTTGGGAGATTTAGACTGGATATTGGGAAGAAATTCCTGGCTGTGAGGTGGTGAGGCCCTGGCCCAGGTTGCCCAGAGAAGCTGTGGGTGCCCACTCCCTGGCAGTGCCCAAGGCCAGGTTGGCCGGGGCTTGGAGCAGCCTGGGCTGGTGGAGGTGTCCCTGCCCATGGGGGTTGGACTGGAGGAGTTTTGAGGTCCCTTCCCCCCCAAACCACGCTGTGAATCTGTGATTTAACCCCTGCCTGAAGGCCCCTGCATTTCCGGCCAGGTTGCTCCAATGCTTTGGGGGTTGCTCTCACTCCTGCCCCTCCTCATTTCCCCATGGCCCACGGTCTCTTCCACGTCCCCGCGGCCGGGGACGACTGCTGCGTGGTAGGAGGCAGCGGCTGCTGATGGGGCCGGCCCCGCGCTGGCTCTCGCTCGGGTTGAGGAGTTCAGAGGAGCTCACTTTACCAGAAGGGCTCGGGCTCCCGGCGAAACCTTTGCGAGCTCTGGGGGAGCCCGGGGTTCCTGGCCGGGAAAGCAGTCTGAATGCTTGCGGGGCTTAGAGGTGCTGGACACAGAAGGCTTTCTTGTCTAATCCCCTCCCTTTAGGGCTAAGCTTCCCCTTTCTCCGACAGTAATTGGAAACACCGGGTCTCCAGCTACTCCTCAGGATCTCTTTTGCTCTCAAGCTTCTGCTCGAGTCCTGCTCGCTACCTACGAGCCCCCTCTCCTCCATGGGCCTGCTCCAGCTTGCATGACTCACCTTTCGCTCAGCCTCCGGCCAGCCCAGATCCTGAAACCCGAACTGATGCTAAGCCCCCGGAGGCCGCGGGGCAGCCCCGAGCGCAGCTGGGGACGGAGCTGCTCGCCTGCTCCGCGCTTAATCTCGGGGAATTTGCTGCCAGGCCTTGCTCCGCGCGTGAACTTCCTATTGGTCTTAACGTACGTTTTAGGGCTGGCGGTGAGTGCCGAGGTGTCTCCCCGCCTTCGGCTCAGGTTCCTTGCAGGAACGCACTCGCCGGGCTCCTCTCGCTGCACCCGCGCCGAGGTCGGGGCTTAGGATGAGGGCCTTGCCAGGAGTCTGCGGCTGGGGGCTGAGGGTGGCCTCACTGGGTCCTCATTGCCCTGGGGACACCCCACAGCCTTCTGGGTGGCCGGGTGAGGATGGATCCTTGAACTTGCAGAAGGATTTAAGGCTTACCTCAACCCGTGTTGTGTCCTGAGGTCCCGTTACTGCCCTGGGCCATGGAGGGGAAGGAACACGCATGCCCTGGCTGCTGCCAGCCCCAAGCACTCAACCCTCAGCTGGGTGCCACTTTCTCCTGTTCCCTCAGGTGCCCGACATCATGAGCATCATCCACAGCAAACTGGAGGAGGTGGACGAGGAGCACATCCGCAAGGCGGCCCAGCAGACCGTCTACATCCTGGCCTCTCAGCACAAGAGCGTGGTGGTGTCCAGCCTGCTGAGCAGCTCGCTGCCCTTCGACAGGTCCTGCCCCGCTCCGCCGCGGTGGCCCCGCCACTCTCGCCTGCGCCTGGGCTTCGGAGCGGCTTTCACTTAAGCCACAAGCCTAATCTTTTGGCTCCTTCCCCCCAGTAATCAGAGCCTGCTGGAATTTCCTCCGCATGCTCAAGGATCCGCATGGCCGCTTGCTGGCGGAGCTGCTTTTTCGGGGCCTCGCTGGTCCCGCGGAGCCAAGCGCGGTGGGGCCGCCCAGTGCTGCTTTACGGAGCAGACCACCTACCCCAAAGCCACTGATGGTGTCGGTGCTGAGCTTTGAGTTGTGCTTCTCTGGCTGCTCCACTCCTACCCCGGCACGGGGCAAGGCAGGAGCTCACTGGCTGCTGGTTGGGGGGGAGCCATGAGGTTTTGGGGTTGCAGGGTGGCTCTGGGTGTTGTCCAAGAGCAGCCGTTGGGTGAGGATCACACGGCGCAGCCTCCGCTGTTGTAGGAGACTGCCGTTCCCCTGCACGCAGCTCCAGTGAGCCACCCCGGATGGGGTTTGCCATTGCAGGCTCCAGCGCTCTGTGCTGATGTACTGGTTTTAACTGGGAGAGAGTTACTTTCCTCATAATAACTGGTGAGACTTCGATTTTGAGTCATGCTAAGAAAATGCTGATAGCGCAGAGATGTTTTGGTTTGCGCAGGGTAGCGTTGACACTGACTCAAGGTCTGGTTTGCGCTCTTTGCCTGCACCTGTGTTCAGTTCTTTTTAGGGATTTTTCCCGCCCCATTTCTCTTTGCACAAGAGCATGGGGTGGAAGCAAAAGCTTGGAGTTTTTGGGGACAAATGTGATGCACTTGCCCACCTTTTGGTGGGGCGGGCGCCATGCTCTGAGTGTTCCCTAGTGTGGGGTGGGGGCCAACGCTTGCCACCCCTCGAATGAGGGAGCGAGTTGAGGGCTCTCAGGCAGCGCTCCCCTCCTCTCCTTTAGCCACACGTGCGCCATGTGGAGGTCCCTGGCCACCGAGCCCACCCTCACCTCGCAGATCCTGGAGCAGCTCCTGGAGAAGGTGAACAGGGACGTCCCCTACAAGGAGAGCAAGTGCTTCCTGCTGGGCAGCGGCTCCGAGCGCATCGCCACCCCCCTACCCCTGGCCGTAAGTGTTCCCTCGGTGGGGGGACGCCGCTCCCCGCGCCGACACCTGCAAGGCTTGATTTTATTATTTCTTTTTTTGTTGTTTTTTTTTTTTTTATAATTTTCATTTCCTTGGCTCGGGGAGAGAAAAGGGGGGGAGGGCAAATTTGTGCCAGGCGCGGACTCGGGAAATAACGGGAAATAACGCATCGCTGTTCAATGCCTATTAGAGCTAATCCAGCGGCTCGTAAAAAGCCTCTCAGGTGTCCGTCCTCCAGGGAGACCACTTTGCATTTTATCCCGTCAGAAAAGAAGGAAAAAAAAAACAAAACCAAACCAGAAACCCGGCTTGGCAGCTTTCTAAGCGCTAAAGCAGCTGTGAAAATTTCCTCCTCCTCTGAAGGACCCAAACGCAGCTGCTACGGCATCGGCCCCTCCTCCCCTCTCCTCAACAGCTCCGCTTTTAACACCCGCTCCGTATTGTGCTGCGTAATGACGGCTTGTGGAAATTGGCTCCGCGAAGGGCTCCTCTGTGCCTGTGTTGTCTTCCTGCCCATTCAACCTGAGCTCTCCTTCCCCTGGTGCCCTCTTCCACCTCCCCTGTGGGGGAGAAGGGCTCCGGATTGCGGCCGTAGCTGCGTGTGGGGTGTGGGGAATCACAGAATCCCTGAATCTGAGGAGTTGGAAAGGACCTGGAGAGCTCCCACAGTGCAACCCCT
>NW_010197680.1:3028-10759 GCF_000695765.1 Mesitornis unicolor | reverse complement strand
CTGTTAATAATAAATTCTAACAATTCTAATTGTAATATGAAATTCTAATAATAGCAATAAATTCTAATAATAATTCTAACAATAATATTTCTAATAATTATTATCATAATAAATTATATCAATAATAGTTTAAAATTGGAGGTGTGGCACTGCCGTGGTCCAGCACTGCCCCTGCACATCCTGGGATGAATGGATCTGCTGTGAGCCACTGATCACCCTGGCATTTGCCAGGAGGTGCCCCCTGGGGTGGTCGGTGTCTTGCAGCAGAGCCATCCTGGCGGTGCCCTCATCTGCCAAAATGCCTGATGGTGTGGAGTAGATGCAACCTGCATAGAGTTTGAACCTTTTAAGCCTGGGCTGATGCCAGGAAGGGGAGAAGGAATCGCTAGGTCTCCTTCCCAGCCTATCTGAGGTTCCTGGAGTTGACAAAATTATGACTTGTTCTTATGCAGTGAAACCAAATGGTTTCCCCATGTCCTGCTTTTCAAAACAAAACAACACCAAAAACAACACCTTGGTGTCATCTTCAGTGTATGCAGTCCAGCTGGCTTGGGTTGCAACTCCAAGACCAATTCTGGATGATTCAGGTTGTACAAGAGCCTCATTGTTTGAGTGGTATCAAGCAAGGCCATGGGTGTAGAGCAAGTACCTTGCAGTAGTTGAAAGAGCTCCTGCCTTTTGTCATTGTGGGTGAAGAGGATGTGGGAATAAGTTGGGTGCAATTCATGGTCCTATGTGGTGCAAAAAAAAGTTTTACAGAATGATTTTATATGTGCTTAAAACTTTGCTGAGGGATTATAGATTCACAGAATAGTTTAGGTTGTAAGGGATCTTAAAGATCACCCAGTCCAATCCCCCCTGCTGTCGGCAAGGTCACCTCCCACCAGCTTGCCCAAAGCCCTGTCCAGTCTGGCCTTGAACACTTCCAGGGAGGGGGCATCCACAGCTTCTTCATAGGAGGGGTGCTCCAGCCCAGTGATTGTCTCCATGGCCCTCCTCTGGACCCTTTCTGATATGTCTATGTCCTCCTTTGTCAAGGACTCCAGAACTGGACGCAGTACTCCAGGTGGGGTCTCACCAGAGCAGAGTAGAGGGGCAGAATCACCTCCCTCGCCCTACTGGCCACACTTCTTGTGATGCAGCCCAGGATGTGGTTGGCCTTCTGGGCTGCAAGTGCACATTGCCAGCTCATGTTGAGCCTCTCATCAACCGACACCTCCAAGTCCTTCTCCTCAGGACTGCTCTCAATCCATTCTCTGCCCAGCCTGTATCTGTGCGTGGTATTGCCCCTGCCCAGGTGCAGGACCTTGCACTTGGCCTTGATAAACTTCATGAGGTTGGCATGGGCCCACCTCTCCAGCCTGTCTAGATCCCTCTGGATGGCATCCTGTCCTTCCAGGGTGTCAACCACACCACACAGCTTGGTGTCATCTGCAAACTTGCTGAAGGTGCACTCAATCCCACTGTCTTTGTCACTGACAAAGATATTAAACAGCACTGGTCCCAGTACCGATCCCTGGGGAACGCCACTTGTCACTGGTCTCCATTTGGACATTGAACCATTGACCGCAACTCTCTGAGTGCGACCATCCAGCCAATTCCTTATCCAGGGAGTGGTCCATACATCAAATCCATGTCTTCCTAATTTAGAGTC
Organism: Mesitornis unicolor; assembly: GCF_000695765.1. Taxonomy (NCBI): domain Eukaryota; kingdom Metazoa; phylum Chordata; class Aves; order Mesitornithiformes; family Mesitornithidae; genus Mesitornis; species Mesitornis unicolor. The sequence continues at coordinate 9,105 of NW_010197680.1, read as the reverse complement.
CAGAATGTCGTGTGGGACAGTGTCAATTGCTTTGCTCAAGTCCAGGTAGATTATATTGGTTGATCTTCCCTTGTCCACTGATGCTGTCATCCTGCCATAGAAGGCCACCAAGTTTTTCAGGCATGATTTGCCCTTGGTGAAGCCTTGTTGACTGTCACAAATCACCTCCACATTTTTCATGTGTCTCAGCAGAGCCTGCAGGAGAATCTGCTCCATAATGTTACCAGGCACAGATGTGTGTGTTCTGTCTGCACTGCAGAAAGTCACTGCCTGCCCTAACAGCAAAAAAGCCCCAAACTCGAGTGAAAATTTCTTAAGTTGTGAAAATGCACAAAGCTAGTCTTTTGTAGTCTTTCATTTTATTGCTGCCTTAAACAAGGGCAAATTATTGGAGTCATAAAAGTGGGCATCCAGGAGCCAGCTTCATTACTTGAAGAGCTGAACAGCTTTGGTATGTTAACAGGTAAGAAAATGTGGAGGCTTTTGTATAGGATATCTTTTTTTTCCCATTCACATACTACATATGTAAAGGTAGTGCATAGCTGTAACTTGAATTTAGGGTCTTTTCCTAGTTTGAAAGCTGCGCTGACAGTTTGTGGTCTGGAATTGTTTTTCCCCCTCTGGCTTTTCAAGCTGAATTTTGGAAAAGAATCGTTAGCCCCACTGTCTAATGACTGTGTGCTAATGAGACACTTGCAAGCTGCACTGTTAAGATAACTCTTTTAAACCTACATCTGAACCCTCCACCTCAAACAAGTTGTGTGTGTGAGGGGTAATAAGAGAGAGAACAATGCTCTTAGTCTTCATTAGCTGTAACATTCCCTGCTCAGAGTGTGAGGAATGACCCTATAGTGGCACCTGGCATGTCAGTGTCTCCTTTGGGTGAAGAACTGATTTTTTTTTTTGTTCGTTTGTGCTGTTTTCAGCCAGCTGTGCCCAGTTTCCTGTTTGTCTTTTCCAAGAACTTACTAAATAGCAAATTTCAAAAATACCTGATGGGTCATTTGCTGACAGTGGCCACTTTTGGCAGCCATACGTACACCCTTTACTTTGTTGAATAGTTTGGCACCTTGTTCTTTCTGAGTTATTTAATAAATGCTAATAGGGTTTCTTGAATATTTTAAGTAAATTTCATTTATTAATTACTTTCTTGTCACATTTGCTTTAACTAGTGGAATTTGACTATTGTTCTTCAGAAAGTAGTAAAAAAACCCCAGACTGATTAAAAATAAAAAATAATCCATCTAGCATTTAGGGAAATTTTTTCAGTAGGCTGAAGAAACTTGATAGCTAATGGCTATCTCCTTTTTCTTTCCCCCAGAAAGACTAGGGTTGTGGGCATAATTGCAGATGAGCTGATGTGGTCTTTCTTTAGATTCCTTCTGATAAACCACCTGCAGGCTTCAAAATGAAGCTGTTTGGTGGCCTTTTTCTAGGGGAATTTGCAGTGGTTTCTATTTCAAATCTGTGAGTTCAAGGTGTAAAGTCTACTGATGCTGTGTTGACATTCCCTGAATCTGGTCTTGATCAAAACAGAAGGTTTCCAAACTTTGAAGGGAACTGAGCATGCCCATGATTAAGACTCCATCAGTTAAAGAAAGGGGGAAAAAATTAAAGGCTTCTGCCTGTCCTTATTTTATGTAGTTGTGTGGCCTAAATGACCTGGATTTAAACTTTAAAACCATTACACCTTATCCTATCACCATGTGCCCTAGCGAACAGCTCTTCCCCAGCTTTCTTATAGGCACCTTTCAGGTACTGGCAGGTCGCTATAAGGTACCCCCAGAGCCTTCTCTTCTCCAGAGAAGAAAGATCAGGTGTATGGAGTTTTTCAGTAAACTTACCATCTACTCATCAGAACAGCACGTGTGACTTATGTGGCTGTGTAGCATAAGCACAAGTATAATGAATTCTAAATATATTTCTGTTAGTGCAGGCCAAGATAAGCAGTCTTTCCCTTTTCTTCTTGTGGACTCTGAAAAATGCATGGAAGAGATGCTCTGATGCTCTCTGTACAAGGCACAAAGAGTCCTGAATCTAATCCCTCTGTTTTACAGTAAGTTGCTGCTTCCCTCTCCACTTCAGGGCCAGTACTAGTAGAACTAGTAGTAGCACTAGTAGTAGTTGCCAGCACTTTGTATGTGACGGGAGGTACTCCTGGGGAGAATTGCAGCTCTCATGCTACATTGGCAATGTATTTCTATGAGTGAAAGTTTACAGGGAAGGCAGTAGTCTTTATGTAGGGGTTAGGTGTCTGTTTGGGTCCGAAGATGTCACTGTATTAAGCTTTTGTGCATGTATTTATTGTAATCTCGGTGAACAAGGCTTGCAGCTATGGTTTATTTTTTCTTTCTACCCACGCCTGCTCCCTCCCTGCATATTTGTTTTCCATAAATCCTTTGTAAACGACTCTTTAGTTTTTCTTCCACCTTACTGTTTGTAGCTGTCACTTCCTTTGATAAGTGTGTGTGTGAAAGAATAAGCAATGTTTAGATTGTAATATGAACAATTACTCTCTTATATTGCTCTTGCTTTCCAAAGCCTGGTCATTACACTTTTGAGTAGGTTTAATTTTAAACATCAGGTTTGGCAAGGAATAGGCAGTGTAAGTGACTGGATTTCTGTGTGTGTGCATGTGTGTGTGCACTGTAAAAATTTAAAAATATCAAATATATGGAGTCTGTAAGAAATGAAGAGAGTTGAGTTCTCATTGATAGTGTACAGAGGAACCAATTTCATAGACAAAAAAAAATGGCTAGCAGATATTTTAATTTGGAGTTTGGGATTGATTTTAGCCACCAGTAAATACAGTTATTTTCACAGTGCTTTTTCTTTTTCCTTAAAAGAATTAAAAAAAACAGTAGGAAGAATTGTGAATCTGTACGTTTTGGGGGCTGCAAGAATTTCCAGTGCTATAAATCTCTCTAATGGGAACTCAGTTTGGTTTATTTTAGCCAAAGATGAAATGTAAGGGATTTAAGTAATAAGCAAGTTGTTTAGCAAATTTAACAGAATTGTTTAGCCAATTTTAGGTTTTTTTAGATACATATATATAAATATATATCTTTCATTAGAGCATTTATTGGAAGCTACTGTCAGGAACTTTTTAGTATGTTTTGTGTCTATTTCTGCTAGGGAAATGTCATTTGAGTAGGTGAGGTACTTGTCAAGTACAAGTCAAATAATCGGGAAATAACATCTTTGTTGTCTGGGTTTTTTTGTGGTGTGTGTTTGTTTGTTTGCTGCTTGTTTGTTAGGCCTTGTGTTCTAAGGAGAACCTCCAAACTTATTCCAAGATGCAGAATAGGGCAGAAATCCCTGTTTCTCCTAATCTGGTTTAGATGTTGGTTGACAACACTGCAGCTTTTCCAGAATAAAATGTGAATGGTGAATTGGGTTTATGTTTATGCCATAAATCCCTGACTTAGAAAGGCAACCACAAAGTTGCCATGATTCATACAGGCATGTCCCAGGCATGGGCAAGCCACGCTGTGCCTTGTTGGTGTAGGAGAGCCTGGAGATGTTCAGGCAGCATCTCTGCAGTGGTCTGGGAATGCACATTCTGGACATGTTTTGAATGAAGCCTACTACATTTAAAGACTGTTCTAAGTAGTTGAAGTGAGATGGGGAGGGTGTGTTTTAGTTTAAAGCTGTGAGTTAGACCAACAGAGAGTTTGTCTCTGTAGGAATATGGAAATAGTAGCAGGGAATAAAGGGACGAGGAACAATCCCCTTGAACTCTCATCCTCTCCAGTTTGTTCTGCTGTTGGGACAGGCTGCTGGATCGTCCTTGACCCTGCTGGTTCCATTCAGCTCAGTTTTGAAGGAAGTGAATAACACATGACGTTCCCCAGAAAGTCTTAAGGCTTCCAGTTCTCAAGAAAGATAAATTCTTCCTTCTGATGAACCTGGCTTGCTTTTGGTGAATTTTGAACTAAAAATAAAAGCTGCAAGAACGCTAAATGGTAGTAAAATCTTTCTTCTATCCTGTGATTAGTTTGAATTTTCGACCTGCTCAGTTTATTCTTTAGTGGGTTCCTTGTCAGTGGTGGGGCCTTTCTGTGCAACAACAACGTGTTTGATGTTGAGATGCAGTGTGAGTTTGTGGTTGAGGTGCTGTTGAGTGGATGTGACTTTGCTGCATTTAAAGCTTAGATTGAGCCATGTGACTGAATCCATCTTGGTAACAAACACAAAGACTGTCAAAAAGGAAAAAAACCAGCACCAAAAACACTCACCAAAAGACACCGTGACACAGAATCTTAGGTCAGTTCTGGTCAAGCTGAAACATGTGCTGGGAAAAATTGGAGGATTGACTTGACACACCGAAAGATGCAGTTTACTGGTCTGGATTTGGAAGATAGTTCTGTGATAATTCCTGTTGTACTGGAGAATTTATGCTTTTCCCCGCCTGCCTCTGACAGTGCTTCACAGGAAAATATCGTCACCATCAGTGATGCAGAAGAAAGGACAGGGAGCTTTGCAAGAACACCCACATCTCTTGTAGCTGGAAGCTATATTTTGCATTGATAGCATTATTGCAGATTTCAGTCCAGAAACTCAATTACGTAGGAAATAACTTATGGCAGAAAGTGCTAAAGACCAGGCTTTGCACAGCTTCATATCTCATCTGTGTTACTGCTTTAGTCTGACTTGGTGATAAATGACAAAAGCAATAAAGAAGGTGCTCATCAATTCATCATGATCTGGGGTGGCTGTGGTTTGCTCTCTGCAGGTTTCCTTTATAGATGATCTCTCATCTAATATGGGTTAGATCTAGTAAGTTCAGGTGTTCCTCAGCCATCTTCTAGTCTAATTCTGGTTCTTTCCATCTTGCAACAAAATTTTCCAGTCTTCCTCTGTTAAGTTTCCCATGGACAGTTCTTGCAGTGCTGTGCTAAAGGTCTGAAAAGCCTTTTATTCTTTCTTGCAGTTACATGGGAGATAAATGCCTGACTAGTTGTTTCTTTCTCATAAAGGACATTGAACTCTAAGGCTTTCACCATAAAACAGTTTCTGAGCACTGTACTGACCCATTTAACAGTGTTTTCTTTAAAATTTGGGTAGAGTTTCAATCAGAAGTGACCTCAGTATTTCATGGGTGCAGAAGCACTTGCCTGTTCCTGTTTTCTGTGATGTTTGCATGTATTAGCTGTGTTTCCTCTGGTTCAGGTTTGGTTTCTTTTTGGAAACCACTCCATTTTGGTAACACCTCCCCTTTCTATAGAGGTGGTGTGTGTTCCTACTCTATAGGTGTAAACTTTGTATTAAAATAGGATATCGTGCATCTTACTCAGCAACACACATCTCTGTGCGTTAATTACTCTCTCCTCCTTCAGTTTTAGTCATCAGCAATTTTTTTTAGTAGTGATGTTGCTTTTATTTCAGTAAAATAGCTGATACCTGTAGACTGTATCCTGCGGTTTTCCATGTGAAAAAAAACCCCACTGAGCAGTCACTTTCCATTGACAATTACTTTACAACAAGGTGTTATGTGCAATGGGCATTTTAGATGCTGGTCTTAAGGCGGGGTCTTCTGCTTATAGTGCCATGAAGGGTGACATGCAAGGTTTTTAGTTTTCGTTCTCCTCTTTGCAATTTGTAATGAATGTTTCTGTTTATTTCCCCCCACCCCTTCAGGGTTAATGAATTTCGCTGCTTGGTTTGCAGTGGGTTCCCCCTGGGCAGAGTCCCTGTTGCTTGTCTGTTTTCTCCTCTTTGATTAGGTGTTCTCTGTAACTCGTGCATAATGCTGCTTTTCTGCTTACTATCCTGTGGAACCCTGGCTCTGTTCCTGATTTTGGGGCTCTTTTCTCAGGTGTCAACTTTGAACAATCCTGGAATCGGGCTGACCCTGGATGACCTTTTGGTTTTAGTTATGTCACTAGTTTCTTCCAGAGCTGTTTCTAACTGCATTTCACCAGCTCAAACTGTCTTCCTTCTGGGCTACTTGTTGCTCATTTGGACCATCCTGAGCTGGCTCAGGAAAATCCCCTTGGTGAAACTGCTTTTGCAACACCTATGGAAAACAGGTGACTAAGTTACATCTATATATTTACTTTGACTCAGCTCCAGTA
>NW_010197680.1:0-3004 GCF_000695765.1 Mesitornis unicolor | reverse complement strand
CACCTCCTGTTCTTTCTTTCTGTTAGCTGTTAGCTTTCTCTCTCCCTAGCAGAGAGCAGAAACTAACATTTGTGTATCACGATGTGATAATGGACTAAGTGGAAGTGCACTTCTTTTTTTCTAAATGTGCCACTGCAGTATTCTTCCTTTTAAACCATACTGTTGTCTCACTTGTGGAAGTTTGTTATTCACTAAAGTACAGGCAATCTCTAATTTCACTTCCTGTTTTTATTGAAATATTTTTATTTGCTTAGCTCTGGAAGAACGTGGGTGTGCGCATGTGGGTGTATATATATTCATACATATATATTCACATATATATACATGTGAAGAACACATTTGTATTTGTAGGAACATATTTGTATTATTATATATGTTGTTTTTCTTTGTTTACAATTTAATACGACTGATTTACTTGGAAGTATGTTTAGGATTGTGAATGTAATATGCTAATATTGCTCCTCTGCTTGGCTTCTTTTTAAATACCACTGGTGTGGTATAAATGCTGTGCCACTTGCTATGTAAAAATAGTGTTTAAGATCTAAAGCAACTGAAAGTGAGAATAAAAATTACTGTGTTTGACCACAGTTTAATCTGTCCCTGGAGGTTTTACATACAGAAGACTGCTAGAGACATTTTGAATACTTTGCTAAACAAATGTGCTTGGGAGAAACTGAATGGTTTGAACTTGGGGTGGTAAAATAGAAACAGTGCATTGTTCTGCAGGGTAGTGTTAGATTACAGTGGCTAGGACATAGGACTTTCAGTTTAAGTGCAAGAATATGTAGCAATAAAGTATCTCTGTTCCTCATTTCATTTCTTTCTCTGTGGCAGAATGTGTCACATTTTAATATCTTGGTTTGTTGTGATGTAATTCAGGAAATGAGTCTGTCCTTTTTCTGCAGTACTTTCTCTACAGCACGTGGAGATAAGAGCTGGTACACCTTGTGAACCAGTGAGCACAGGAGTACTCCACAAAGTTCCTAAAGTCTTTCAAACAAAAATACTTCCTCAGTGCTGAAATCATTGCGTGGTTGGGAGCTTCAAAAGAAGGCAGAAGAATACAAGGAAATTGCTAAGATTCCTCTGAACATGAAGAGGGCATGAGGGAAGGACCTGAACATAAAATGAGAAGGCTAGTCCTGTTTGAGACTGTTCATTCCTGTTCAGAATGAAAAATGACATTTGTGACATGAAAAATTTTCTTTTGCATCTACTTAGGATGCCAAAGTGAGCGTAAATCATCGCACATACAGATTTGTATGGGAAACTGATGAGGACTAGCAATTCCAGAATGTATCTGCCACAGAAAGAAGTCCTTAGACTTTTAACAAAGGTATGGGCTGAGTAGCATGAGCTAGGAAAAACTGCTTTTTCACATTAAAACTTTACCCAGCATTTATATGGAGGAGTGGAAAAGCTGATTTCAGACTTCTTGGATATTCACAAATATTTAGAGAATTTAAAACTCTACAGACACTTTTTCAAGTTGATGCACAAATTTTGGGTGGCCGCAGATGCAGTTGGATATGCTGGTGGTGTAGTGCTTCACTGGGGCAGCCGTGCCTGGCAGGTGTGAGCAGTGTGTCTGTGTGCACTGCTGGAGAGTTTCGTTGGTGGTAACAGCAGGCTTTCCAAAAAGTAACCACAACCCCTTTATTCTGTGAAGAGTTGAAACTTGATGAAAATGGTGCTTGCAATTATGTTTGATGCTCCAACCCTCTGTCTGGATTCTAGAGAGACTAAACTCTGCAAATAGAAGATAGTGAGGAACTGAGGGTGTCACCCAAAATGACGAGGTGTGAAGGAAGAGGTGTAACCTTAAAAACAAAAGCAAGTTAAAAGATTCCTGTTTTGGTTTCTGTGCCATTGACTTCCCTGCCTGTAGGTTCTCTTGTGAAGAAGAGAAGTCAACCAGTGCCACATATTCCCAGCAGCTGCTGGAACTATCAGACCTCTCCAGTTGATTCCTTTTCAGAAACAGAGTGAAGTAGAAGGTAGAAATACTGTAATGTTAAAAATACCCTTCAAAACAGCTAAGTATCATCGTGGCCATTCTGGTTTTGACCTCTTTCATTTTGTTCTTCTTGTATTCTCTTTGTCCCAGAATAGCTCTGCCTGGCAAGTGCCCTGAGATTTCTTGAAGCTGTTGTATTTTTCATCCAAGCACTTCTTCAGGAGTAGCAAATAGATTATTTAAAAAATAAATTATCCTCTCCTTCTTTTTCCCAAGTCTGGAAAGCTAATGGAGATATATTACACTTATTCAGTACTCTTGCTCAGTGTAACATTTTTTTCCTAAATACAGTCTCATGGGAAGCCTTAAGAAGCTTTCAGCATGTGATGGTAATTCATGTGTATAAATTAATAGCTGATTATGTTACATAATTATTTGAGCAAGTGCTACAAGAGCTTGTCTGCCAGTCTGATTGATTGATTAAAAAAAGCACACCAAACAACAAAACAAACCAAAATAAACAAAACTTTGAGATAATTTGGTCCCTCTTTGAGAATTATTTATAGTTTCTCAGTTGTGGATTTTGATTTTTACTGTTTTGGGAACAGAGCTATCACTCCTTGGAAGTTCTGATCTTCTCATAAGTGGTGTATATAACTTGACACTGCAGGCTTCTGTTCTCCAGAAAGATGTAAACGCTTAGCTTCTATGAATTATAGATGATCTTACTCATGTGAAAGAGGCTGTTCATTAAAATCAAGGTAAGAATAGTCCTGAGTCTCATCAATGACTCAAGCCTAAGTGATGGAATTGAAATCCTCACTCTTTCTTAACAGAGATCTTTTTTAAATGCTTGAAAATCATAATAAGGAATGATGTTTAAAAAAAAATAGCACAAAGATTAGCATCTTCAGTTTGCTACTCTTTCGAGAAGGTAGTACCTTGTAAATATTTTATTCTTCTCTGATTCAGCACTGTATGAATCATTTGGCTTTAGTTTCCTGACCATCTTAACACCCTCACAGAATCACAGAATCGCTCGGTTGG
>NW_010197679.1:0-472 GCF_000695765.1 Mesitornis unicolor | reverse complement strand
CCCCCCAGGAGGACCCCATAACCTCCCAGAGGGACCCCAATAACCCCCTGGGGGGACCCCACGATCCCATGAAGGACCCCAAAACACCATGAGGGACCCCAATAACCCCCTGGGAGGACCCCATAACCCCCCAGGGGGACCCCAAACTCCCCCTAAGGGACCCCATAAGCTTCTGGGGGACCCCATAACCCCCCAGGGGTACCCCAAATCCCCCCAGGGGGACCCCACAGCATCTTGGGGAACCCCATAACCCCCTGAGGGGACCCCATAACTCCCCAGGAGGACCCCAAACTCCCTCTAGGGGACCCCAAAACACCATGAGGGACCCCAAAACACCATGAGGGGACCCCATAACCCCCTGGGAGGACCCCATAACCCCCCGGGGGGATCCCACAGCACCTTGGGGAACTCCATAACCCCATGAAGGACCCCAAACTCCCCCAGGGGGACCCCACAGCACCTTGGGGGACCC
>NW_010197678.1:0-2517 GCF_000695765.1 Mesitornis unicolor | reverse complement strand
CTTGGCCACAAGGGCACAGTGCTGATGTTATTGCTGACAGTGCTTTGTGAAAGCCTTTTAATTAAAAAAATCAATATTATTCAAGTTTACTTTGTGTATATATATACAGAATTACAGAATATTATATATAATATAGATAATAAATGTATGTCTTAATGTATGTATTAATATATTAAGCCTAGCGCTTTTTAGATGAAATTATTAGAACTGGGTTCAGCCCAGTTTGAGGTCCAGCCTGTCAAGACCGTAAGCATATCTGTCCAAAAAGGGAAAAATACCTCTGGTTTCCAAATACCTTTGCTGTCAATTGATACTTGTTGTGGGGCTGGGTCCTTGTCCTTGCAACTCGGTGCCCCAGAGCACCCCTCCCCCCAAGTCTGTTACTTAAATAACTGTGGTTATTACTGTTACTCTTGTGAGGATTCACAGAATCGCTCGGTTGGAAAAGCCCTCTGGGATCATCATGTCCAACCGTTCCTGTCTACCCCCTAAACCATATCCCTAAGTACCTCATCTACCTGCTCTTTAAACACATCCAGGGATGGTGACTCCACCACCTCCCTGGGCAGCCTGTGCCAGCTTCTGACGACCCTCTCAGGAAAGAACTTCCTCCTTAGCTCTAACCTGAACCTCCCTTGGCACAGCTTGGTGCCGTTTCCCCTTGTTCTATCCCCCATCACCTGGGAGAAGAGCCCAGCACCCACCTCTCTCCAAGCTCCCTTGAGGCAGTTGTAGGTGGTGCTGAGGTCTCCCCTCAGCCTTCTCTTCTCCAGGCTAAACAAGCCCAGTTCCCTCAGCCGCTCCTCATCAGGCTTGTTCTCCAGAGCCCTCCCCATCCTTGTGGCTCTTCTCTGAACACTCTCAAGATTCATTAATCTTGACTTAAAAAGCATAGGAGACTTGAATTTATTTATTCATTTTTAACTTGACGAAAGTGCAGGACATCATTTAAAGTCTAGGAACACTTCAGCTCGTCGTTACCTGTGGGACTGAGGGCTGCAAAGGAGTTACTTCAAGAGTAGCCACATTTGGCCGCTTTCCTCACTCTGCACGTTAAAACCAGATTTATTTGCTTTTTAGTGCTTAAGCCCCTACTCCTCTTTGCCCTTCAGATGAAGTGATGCTGTGGGAGGACGAGTTGGAGTCTGTCCCACCGCGTGCATCTCTGTCAGAGAATGAGCCGCATCTTGGTGACGAACTCTTTTATTATTGGCAAGGGTTTGAGCCAGGAGAAATAAAATGCAGCGCGATAACTTGTTTCTCCCCCCCCCTTTAAATCCCCAGTCGTACATTCACAGTACGCGGCAGGATGTGGTTATTCTCCGCCTCGTGCTTCTGGCTGGAGGGATTTGCTGCTCCAAATTGAAATGTGTATCAACACGGGGGGGGAGTTGTGCGGCTCCGTGAAGATTTGTGGCCGTGTTTGTGGCTGTGAACTTCATTATGGGAGCGGAGGTGTCTGACTCCCACATCAAATGTAGCGAGGGAAGAGAATTCTGAATTCTACCAAGTGTGTCGTTGATGGGTTGTTTTTTCCAAAATAATAAATGTTAGCACCTCACTCCTTACCGGAGTCGTTGATATTTATTAAGTGAGGTTGGCATTAGCCGAGATGCGATGCTCCGCTGCCTCCCTGAGCTTTGGTACCCTAAGGGGAAAGGGAAAACCTTTGAGTGAGTGATAACCAACAAATCTGATTAAAACATGCGATTAACCTGAGCATCCTTAAAATCATTTGCTCTTTTATGCAACTGCTGGGGTTTGAGCTTTCCAGTTACTTTTTTTGCTAAAGAACGCTCGATGTTTTACCAAGAAATGTCAGGAAACGCTGCCTGGTATTTGAAAACAATTTTGCTTTACTGTCTGTTGTGGGAGGGTTGGTTTTTCCCTTTTCCTAAGCCCCTTTGTGGCAGCGCACGCATCTCTTATGACAGCTTGGTTGTTCCAGACAGCAACCCTGGATGGGGAAATAAAGGGCTTTGAGGAGAGACTTGGAAGAGAAAATGAAGCCAAATGCAGAACCTGCACGGGTAAAGGTTGTTTCCGTAGCCCTGAGCTCTGATTTTGTGTGGTTTTACAGTGTAATGATCTTCACGGCTACAGACAAGTGAGATGAGTGACTGGGGAAGCTGTTAAAGCTGTACCCCTGGACTGGGAACCAAACTGCATCCCACGGTGGGTTTATTGCTGAGAAATGGGGCTCCTGCTTCTGCACTTAGGGGACGACTTGATGCTGCGGTAGAGCTTCATCGTCGGAAGAAAGCTCAGAATTACATCTCTGAAATTGTCATTCTGTCATTTGAAGCACAGCCTTGTGTATCATGGCCAGATAATTCCTCTCTCTCCGAATACAGGGAGCCATCCTCTGTATCTTGTTTAGTTTATCTCATCGCAGGCCTCTCTTTTTGGGCTGGATTTAATTGGGAAGCTGCATCTTGGGAACTTCAGTGGGTATTTACCCATCCTTGCTTTAAAAATTGGGCAGAAATCCATTCACAGAATCACAGAATCACAGAA
>NW_010197677.1:0-731 GCF_000695765.1 Mesitornis unicolor | reverse complement strand
CCAAACTGGCCAAAGAGCTATTCCATACCATTAACATCATGCAATTGTGGGACTGTGAGTGAGTGGCTAGGTGGGTGCTTAGCTGCTGTGTGGGATCAACCTGCCACAGCTGTCTTATTCACACATTTTCTCTCTACCACAATATGAGAGTTTCCACTGGGTTCTGAAAAAAATAAGCCTAAATACATATGCTAAACTTTGCTTCTTTATTCCACATTCTGCTTTTCTCTGAGGTTTACTCAAATAGACATCTGCTCAAAATACCAGATCTCAGGGAGAAAAATCTGATTAAAATACTACACAAAATCACCTTCATGAATCTATCTGTCTGTCTGTCTGCCTGTCTATCTATCTATCCATCTCTCTGTCTCTCTATCTTTCTGCCTACCTACGTATGGACCTTTCTGTTTTTTATAGAAATGTAAGACCAATATTATTTGGTTTTGCAGGCATTTGCAGCTAAAGGACTTTTTTTTTTTTCAGGAAGCTGAAAAAAAATACAATCTTGCATTCTGGAGAATGTTCCATAGAACCTGTTCTTTAGCCTTTGGTGTGTCCTTCTGATCCTCTTTGCCATCACCCGTTCAATCTGCATCATCAACTTCCACCCTGACTGACAAGCATAGTCACTGAAATCACCAGCAGCGTCTCTGCTGACCATTTCAAGATCATCCATCTTGATACCTTCATCCATCTCAGGGATTTACAGTTCACTTTAAATTATAGTGCAG
>NW_010197676.1:0-29722 GCF_000695765.1 Mesitornis unicolor | reverse complement strand
TAGATGGGTATCACATTTGCAAGCCTCCAGTTGACTGGGTCTTCCCCAGTTAGCCAGGAGTGTTGATAAATGATGGAAAGTGGCTTGGAGAGCACTTCTGCCAGCCGCCTCAGGACCCTGGGGGGGATCCCATCTGGCCCCATAGACTTGTGTATGTCTAAGTAGTGTAGCAGGTCGCTAACCACCTCTTCATGGATTTGGGGGCTTCACTGTGCTTACCATCTGTCTTCCTGCTCAGGAGACTGGGTACCCAGAGTACTGCTGGTTTTCCTACTAAAGACTGAGGCAAAAAAGGCATTAAGTACCTCAGCCTTTTCCTCATCCCCTGTCACTATGCTTCCCCCCACCTCTACTAGAGGGAGGAGACTCTCCTCAGTTCTCCTTTTGTTGCCAACAAACAACACCAGATGATGTCCTTCTACCCTAATGTCAGCTTGCACCTCTATTTAAAATGTAGCTGACATTTATGCAACTTTCAAGTTACAGTGTAAGCAATTCTATAAAATCCCAACGTATCATTTTATAAGAAAATAAATGTAATTTTCATGTACTAGAAATTATTATTATATAGTGTTCCATCACTGTGAATTCTGTTTACATGGCAAAAATAATTTCAGTTAATCTTTAGCAGACATACTCTCTTTCTTTACAAGTATTTGTAAATTCCTAGCTACATTGCATAGCCCAACATAATTCTCTCCCAAAATACTGTCATGTAGAGTATAAATTCTTCAGCATAACATGGCCTGTAAGTTTATCTGGTAGCCAATGTCTTCAAGATAATGTTGTTGAAGGAGTTTTTATCAGTTCTCCAAATTATAATTTGCAGCCTCTGTTGTTATATGCTTAACAGCCTGTCATGGTTTTTTTCTTGTCCATACGGTTATGGTACTGTTATGTAGTGGCTTAGAGGAGTTTCTACCAGCACAAGTGGAGGGAATTTATTTTTAATAATGTACCTAAGAACTTTTAACTGAATGCTCAGCCCTCTACTAGCATTTTGATCCAGCAAATCCATAGCAGTTAGAGGAAAGAATGCCACCTACTGAATTATAAATACCTATTCAGTTAACAACACATACTTTTCTTACATGTCTCTTATCTTAACACTGATCAAACTCAATACTAGGTGGCTCTGACATTTGACAAGACGACAGACCAAGGAAGTATGACTTCATGATTTATATAATGGGCAGCTGGATTTTCAGATTGCTGAAAGCAAATATAAAAAAGAAGCATTAATAAATTTTGCTATACTTTGCAATTCAGAAGGACTTAGAAAATAGAGGCTGATGAGATTAAAAATTCTGAGAATTAAAGTAACACCAATGCAGATTTTTTTAAATTTAGAAAAGCAGATACTGATGGATCACAGACCATGCATACTTTGTAAATTGCATAGTGATCGAAACAACAACAGTAGAAGGCACTTCTTAGAGCTCTCATCTTCTCATAACTCTATCAAAACAAATAACTAGCGACAAAATTATTTTAACATGCCTTATAACTGTGGGTGATGCAGCTGAGATAAGCTGTGTTGCAACCTACCCTGTGTTCCATCAGTGATATTGCTAACAAGATTCTGTTCCAAAATATTTAACTGACAATATTTCAGCCAAAGTGTATACAGTTAAATCTCTGAAACTTTTGGCAAGTATAATTTACTTCAAAGTAAACCTGTAAACTGAGCAGGCTTGATCTTGAAACTACTAGAGTAGAAAAGTATGCAAAAATATGGGTCAGTGCAATTTTTCAAAGTTTGACTCAAACTCAGTGTGACTTTAAGGAAGTGTATATGCCAGGAGAGAATATGGCCATCAAGAGTGTTTTTATGTTTTTTACTGAACAGTCCCAGTACTGTTGTTCTAGTCTACACAGCCTTACCAAATAGTTGCATTACAGCCATCCTCATTCAAATGATTTAAAAAAAAAAAATAGGTTACTATTTATAAGGTCAGGCCAGCATTTCGGGTGTAACTTCAAATGACCTTTGCTACACTTGATATTATGTTTTAGACAGTGACACTATGACACTCAAAGGAAGAAAAAGAGTGGAAATCAGTGCAGCTTTCAAATTAAGTAGATAATGGCATTAACGTCTGCTGTGTAAAACAAGGAGACCACAACTCCCAGTCTCATTTTTTTTGGAATTAGGTCACATCATAGGAGAATGGAAACTCTCTTCTAGATGATACATCTGAACAGAACAGTCCTTTTTCATATACTATAGTAATTCGAGATAATTTAGAATAAGTAGAACTTTGTCATTTAAATATGCACATTAGCACTGAATACCACAAAGAAAGCAGTATTCACGTTCCACTCAAGAGCAGAAATATTATCCTGTAATTCAAATGGAAATTTGTACCTGAAAAACAACGGCAAGAATCGCGAGTCCATACCGTTGTTTTGTGTGGTTGTGCATTAAGCATGAAATAAACTTCCATTAGTTCATTTTTATTTTTCATATATGACTCAACAGCAGCTATCATTTTAAAATGAACATATAAAATGTCTAGATGCTGCAAATGATGTAAAACATAGACACAAATAATAATGAGAAAATACCTTCTTTTTGTACAAAACTGGTATGCATTTCAAGAGTGCTCAGAGTAATCAATCATCCAAATGAGATGATGTGCTCGGTAGGGTGCTGGAGTATCGCAGGAGAGGGCACTGATCTGTTAAGCCACGTATGACGATGTGTAAAACAGAGGGAAATCAGCTGGCAACAACTCGCATATTGATAGTGAAGAAATGTTTTTTGTGTGTGAGCAGGAGGGGACGTGGGGCACTGAAGCCCACCTCAGCCATGGCCCCACATAGTGGCGGCGGGGAGGGACCTCGGCAGGGGCAGCAGGGCTGTGCGCTGCTGCTGCCTCACGGCTGGCAGGTGCAATCCCCCTTAATCTCCCTCACTGTTAGGCGAGCTTGTGATGACAGTCCAGCATCTTTCAAAGCAGTAAGTACTCAACAATATGCTCAGATAATAATTCAGTGACTTAGAAAAACTTCTAGAAACAGGCTGGTCTGAAGGAATGTCTATAGGCAGACGGCAATTCATTCAATGTTAATTCATTAAAGTAATAAAGATTCTCAGGGAATTTGTATTATTTTCTGTCAGGAGATGTGCAAACACAACAACAAAATCTTACCACGATTAACAGTGGCTTTTTCTGCTTTAAGTTAATTCACGTTTTCAAATTTTTTAAATATTTTTTCAAATTATTCTCTGAGTTCCCCACCTCTGAAGTGGTGTAAAAATATCTGCTATTAACAGGGATGTTGTGACTACAGATGGTTAAATTATTTCTCATGATTTGACAAAGCAGGCTTTGTTTATCTATGGGCAAGTTATTTGCAAACAGAGTTTGCACTTCACAAATATATTCTTAGCTCATAATTGTTTAATGAGCAACGTTTACAAACAAGTGGGGTTGGTTGTGATTGATTCCCTCTGCTCAGGGTTTCCACTGAGTTGTTGGTCATTTTAGCCACACCATTTTCGTTCTGCTCTTTTTAACAACTCAGGTGATTTAAAAAGGAAATGACACCCAATAAGTAATGACAGTGAGAAACAGGTATGTTTTCCTGTATGCCGCATCTTTTTTATTCAAATCGAATTGTAATTTTTGCTTCCCTCTGAGAACAGGCATAGGTCTTGTTGTAGCTTACTGACTGTCGCTGAAGGCCAAAAATCCAAACTGCTCTGCAGGAATAGCAGCAAACAAGCAGGGAACTAGCAAAGCAGAACGCTGCTGAGAATTTAAGTGGTATCTGTGAGCTTGGTCTTGCAATATTTCCTGAACTCACACTGCTCCTGTGAGGATTCATAGAACACACAGAGGATGTATATTGCCATTATCTTCTTAATATATCTTATGGTTGTTTTTTTAAACCTGGTAATACTTGATTCTGTTGCTAAGCTTGTTTATCACAACTAAAGAAATGCTTTTTATGAATACTATTAGCATTGTCTTTCTCTGAGTCCCAGCAAAACAGTGAGCACCGCAGTTTGATGATGAAATATGATAATTCCCAGTATTTATTCAGAATTTAGTCACTACCACTACCCTTTGCAGGCCAGTCTCTGTCTTTTGGCCTTAATCTCCCCCTCCCTACCTCAAAGAAAAACTCAGAAAAGGCAGAAAATGAAATGGAAGTTTCAAACTTCCATCAAGCAAAAAAGCAACAACCAAAAAACCCCTTCATCCTTCTCTCTCGTTATGGTTTGTTGAATCTTCCTTTGTCTTGTTGTATAATAGGAATAATGTTCATGGCACTGGAGTATACACACAATAAATAGCTTCTGTGGTTATCAAACACCTCAGCTTCACTTCAGCATTTAATCACCCACAAAAGCCATTTCTTTGCCTTGTATACTTCTCTGCCACAAACATTATCCTGTAGCTAACATACACCCTGGAGTGCCAGACCTTCATTTTGCACTCTGAGAGCTGAATTGGAAGAATGAAAAACCCAACCCTCAGCTTTTAAAATAACAGTTTAAAAGTTAAAAAGGGGGTAATAACAATCAAAATCCCTAAGCCCCCGTTAATGTAGTAGAGAAAAGTCTAGTGCAATCACAGTAAAAAATAAAAAAAGAGATGTCTTAAATTGTCTCCCAAAATTACCTGCTGGAAGGACTCCAAAGAAAAAGCATAGTTATGATAGACATATGCTAGGAGATTATGATAATAACTTTGTTCTAGGAAGAATTAACTTTGCTCCCATGTTAGAAATAACCCTAGCAGAGCCAACAATGCTCCACATAACGTAACTTAGTTTCTAACAAGAAATACAAATGGCTCTCTCAAGATGCTTTGACAGGTCCAAAATGTTAATGTCCTTAAAGGCATAAAGAAACATAATATAAAATTAATATTCCCCTAGTTAATCTTCCCTGCCTTTCCCATGCCCCTTTATTCACAGCTTCTCAGGTTGCCCTTTGAAGCTTTAGACAGCACTGGAGAGTTCCCAAGACTCACAAAACTGGTGATCTTGTATTCTTGGGCAGTCCTGTGTTGTAGCCTGCATGCTCCTGATCAGTCCAGCTGTCATTTATGCTTTAATATCACCTACATCTGTTTAACAGTGTCTGGTCAGCCTAAGTTACTCCAGTTCCTGGATGGATATTTGCAGCTTCTGAGTACTTCAAAGTCAAAAAGTGACAGATGAGCGAGAATTGAGCATGTAGAGAAGCCAAACAGAATGAATAAAACTTTCTCAATTAAAGCCAGAAAGGAAATATTCTGGAATAGTAATAAAACAAAGAAAATGTGTCTGAAGAGAAAGAAGGAAAAACTGAAGGAAGGGTTGAAGGCAGCCAAAAAGAGAAAGATAATGGAATCTCTACTGAGAAAGAAGTAAAGAATTTGGGTGACCAGAGAAAATAATGGATCAGCAAAGGAAGAGAGGTAATGCTGTAAAGGGAAAATCAGAATATGACTGAAGATGGAAAAACTACACAAATTCCACCGTCACTGGAATTAGAACTGAAGTTCAGTAGGAAGGGAGACGCATTATAATACTGGAAAGAGGGACAGAGAACTGAAATGAGAAAAGGGAGGTCGTAAGAGAAAGAAGGGATGAAAGAAAAATACTAGAGGGAAGAACAAAGCAGCTAACATTAGGCTGATGGATGTATTATTCAGTGCTTTGGCCGCTGTGAAATTATAAAAGTGAAAACCTGCAGACTACTGTATTATACATGCTATTGTATGAGCTATAGTTGGTTGAGAAACACCATGGACATAAAAGCAGAGACTCCTTGCACTGGAGCTTACCTCCTTTCCTACATCCTTCTGATTTATTTTGAATTTGTTGATGTGAGTTAAATGCAAGGACTATAAGGTGGAGCAGCAAGATAAGTGACTATGCTCTGGTGCATGTTAGCAACCTTCCTGATTCTTTAAGAGGAATTTAAAGAGAAGAGTTAGGGTCTTTGCCTGCATGAGGAGGAATGCTGCTCTAGGTCCAAAACACAGCACAGGAAACTGTTCAGGGCAGGCATTATTTGAGCTGTTTCTTCTAGAAAATGTCCCTTTTAGCAAGAGCAGAAGTTGTTGGAATGTTACTCAAATAAAGTTTTCCATTTTAATTTCCATTATCTGTGGTGTCATGTTTGATCTTAATATGAGGCTCACAGAGAAAGGCTTGTTACAGTAAGAAGATTGCATATTTACTGTATTAGATAATAAGATGTGCTGCAGCTTTACCAGTCCATCTTCAAAAGACTACAACAATGACAGGAGTCATTGACAAATGAGTCAAAGACAGGCTACAACAGAAGTCAGGAATATGCCAATTTAGACATACTATTAAAAGGTAAATTTTAATGAAAAATATCAGCAGGTGGAGAGAAGGATTTACACCCTGCCCCCTCTCCTGCACAGCACGTATCCAGTTATAGGAAACAAGGAAGGAAGTAATCTCAAGGGGGAAGTGAAGAGACAGATTTATTTACTGCTGTGTTGAACTTTGCCATGTTGAACTTTTTCATGTTAAAGCATCCTGCCATCTAATGGAGTTCCCAATTCTCATTTGGTCAGTTCTCAGGGGTCCCCTCTAGAGTGAACAGAAAGGGGTGAGTATGAAGAACAGCATTAATGAAAGTAGAATGCTGATCTGTTCAGTAGAGTGTTTTATTTATATTAATCTCATTTAAATGTCTGAAAAAAAAATCACATTACAGAATCATTTTCTTGCCTTTATCCATTCATTGTCCCAAATAAATATTGCATTATGTCATACAGATTCACACGATAGGCAGAAGAGGTACCACTACAGGTCACCTTGCAGCCAAGGGCATTCTCTAGGGAACCAAAAGATGTGATTTAAGGGCCCAAGAGGAAGAGGAGTTTTAAAGCTGGACAATTCACAGTCCAAATTAAAGAAAACAACAACACTGACCTCTAAGGTAAAAACCTAATTCTGTGTCACCTGAGTCTGCTAGATCCAGCCCCATCAGTAGCATAAGCAGAGGAAGACTAACTTGTGGCTATTTAAGGCACAAGTAGGGAGCCTAGGTGCTTTGGCCTCTCTGGATTTAGGAGTTTCTTGCTTTCTCAAGATGTCAGGAAAGCTGAGGTACCTATGGGATTAGAGAAAGTGATACAATGTCATTAGATACCAGTGATACCTAAATGTTGGACTTTGGTGCCTAAGAAGACACTGAGATCCCTAAGTCCCCCTTGTAAATTGAGCTCCCTGTCTCTACTCCCATAAAACTGTCTCTGTCAGCAACATTGCTCCTTTCAGAAATGTTCATTTTGATTTTTTTTTGCCTTTATATAACCTGCTTTACATTCTTTGTTGCTCCTATAAACTTATAAAATCGCCCTATTATATAGAAATGTAAGTCGCTTAAGTCATCTAAAAATATTAGCTCAGTTCAATACACTCAGGATGAAACAGCTGTATAAGCTTTAACACTTTATGCCAGTCTCTGTTTATTATCCTTACTTATTTTACTCACAAGCTGAAATAACTTCCTTGTCCTGAGCTGTGCACTTCTCCTAACTGAGCTGCTAACTGTTCTGGTTGTTCGGCTCACTTTAATAGCTTTCGTTTTGCATTCACACTGGCTTTTCAGCGCATTATAAGTGGGACTGGAAACACAGCCTCTCATTTAAGGTTGCCAGACACTGCTGATTTTTGTTATTTATAGCTTAGCCAAATTTCAGCTGTTTGGGATAAAATAATGTTCCGTATATTGTGTCTGCCTAGACTGTATTTTTGGAGAAAATTTCAGCCAAGATAATTGAGGCCCATTCAAGAGCAAGGTGAGGGAAACTATAAAGACTTGCTCATATTGAAAAATACTGGTATCACTGCTGTGAAGAATTTCACCTTTGCTTTGGACTGAGGCATGGACTACGGCTTGGACTAAGTAATCTTTATGTCTAGTCTACAGGTGAGACAAAGCCAGCCTGCATGAAGCTGCCTGTCATCCCAGCTTGATTTCCTGTTGAAAATCAGCCCACTTAAGTGGTAATATCTGCCAGTGTAGGTGGTGGTGGTGGGTAAGCAGCTTTCAATCTCCTTATGGGCTCCCCCCATGGGCTGCTCCTGTACTTGAGTCCCAGAGTCACTGGCATAGGAAAGCAGAGCTGATGTGGGGATAAGTCTTCTATAGCAGTGCAGCCAGTGCAACTTTGCTGGTCCCAGGTCTGCACTGGGACTGGGAAAAGTGATTCTGCTGCTACCAAATTTTTCCCAGATCTGGCTATAACTGACAGACCTTGCTGCTCTGTGGGATGTGGGCTCCAAGAAGCATGCCAAGGAGGTCGCAAGTAGCTGCATCCAAACTTTGACTTGCTCAGCTGAAGCAGGGAGTGACAGGGACTTAAGCATAGACTCAGGTGACACCAAGTGACTCACCAGTCTGTGGATTGTGAAAGATCAGATGCCTGTGTGCAGAACAGACATGAAGTGACATCAGGACTACAGAGTAAAGAGTTGGACTCTAGCGAAATATATTGCACAAAGTGGCAGAATTATTGAGTGATGCTGGACAATCACTTAAACCAGACTTTTCACAAGATGTCAATAACTATATTGTATTCTTTTTCTGGGTCCTGATTTCAAACTGGGATGTTTGATTTGTGGAAGTGGTAAACATTTATGTCTGACATAAATGAAAGGGACTCCCAGGGACTCAAAAAAAATCAGATCCCAAATATGTCTAGATGAGAACCCAAATTTAGAGCGAGCTTTCTATTTTCATCAAAATTTGTTTCAGCTTTAGCTTGAAAATAATAACAGCACCATAACTACCCACTTGATGAGATTCATTGAGAACAATCCACACTTTCTGAGAAAAATAATTTGGCAAAGCACTCAGATGGACTGCTGGCAGGGCAGGGTTTGTAGGAGGCACTGTATGGCATGTGCTTGCAGGTGTTATATCTCCATGTTATGCCACTGCAGAAGCTGCACGGCTCTTGCTACTGACGTTAGAGCTATCCTGCTAGCACTGAGCACCAGAGATGAACCCAAAAATAACTGTCTCTGCCTTCAGGGAAGATATGAAAAGTGTGCTATAAATACAATCTCACAGCATACACTGAGCATTGAGGAGACAACAAAATATGGAACAACAGCTTGTGAAGTTGTCCATCAGGTACGATGGATGAAGTAAGGCCTTATGTACAGCTAGACATTAGCCCTGCAGTTAAGGGCTGAACCAGAAAAATTCAAATCAGTGTTGCCATGCCATCTTTCCAGCATCTGAGTGGCTGAAAACCTTAATGAAGTTCTTGCAGAGCCTTCCCCTGTGTGTATGTATGAAATTAAATACTTCACTCAGTCATTCTCATAAGCTACTTTTTGTTCCTTACTTTTTACATATACTCATTAATCTACATTTCTTATTTAAAATTAAACGAAAAAAGTATGCTGATATCAATGATATTGGTACTTTATCAAACAATATAATCTAAAGATGACACTTGATATTTATAGTGTCTGCATTCATTGTGGTGGCACTGTAATACTGTAATTATCTGATATAATAAAAGGTATTATTTCTCTGTGTAAATCTTACCACAATCCAAATAACCAATTTGGCTCATTGATTCTCCCTGCCAGGAGTATCCATCCACCAATGATTTCCTGTAAATCTAAACCATGATTATAGGGGGACCAGGTCACGTTCATTATTTGTTACCTTCATCAAAGGCAAAGTATAATGTCAAGGATACATTTGACCTTATTATCTTTAACTCAGTGTAAAATTTATAATAACATTCGTGAGGATGTTAAAGTACAACACATGACACCAGACCCAGATTGAAAGAATTAGTGACAAAACCAACATATTATTGATTTAATCCACAGTAACAAAAGGGACTTCAAGCTGTTGCAGAAAGCTTGCGAAATCAGCCTAGAATTAGATGAGAAATTTTTAAAATACAAAGAGCAAGAAAACAAAGCACTGCAGAAAAGATAGACTGTGTTCAAGTTGCAACTACCAAAATGCTTTCCTTGAGTAAGAAGCAAGATTTGGTGCTTCTGTTTATTGGGATAGTGTTGATTAATGCAAGGAGGGTTTTGGAAAAACCATGTAAAATACTACATTTAAACAGGAAACAGATGGCCCTTAACTGGGCATGCAGGTGAGGAAACAGTGGCTTCCTAATTTCACTGAGCCAGCAAAACAAGAAGAAATGTAATGCCTTGTTTGTTCACTTCAGTATGCACTGGATTTGATATTACTTTTTATCTTTTTTTTTAATGTATTTTAATTTTTTAGACATACTTGTAACAAGAATACAGTCTGACTAAGGGCTCATTCCTGATGAGTATCCTTCCTAATCGCGTATACTTTCAGAGATGCAAACCATTGCTGGTGAATAACGCATATGACAGTATTAGGGCAAACAACAGAAATCCATGCAAAGTTAACTATTTGCAAGGCATGATGGGCCTGGGAGAAACTACAGTAATTTATAGAATGCATTAAAACTGGATTGCAAGGAAATTTATGATAGGCAGCCACACAATAATAAAAAAACAAAGATTAATTAACATAAAAATTCTAGCTGTCATATTTCTCTAAGTAGAAATAATTGCAAGGCAATTTTATTTCACTGAATGAACCTCCAAATAGGCACAGACTAAAGTCAACATGAAAATGAAAGTCACCTTTATACTTGAAAAAGAACAGGTCACAAACTACCTGAATGGGCTGGTACTAATGTAATTACTTTGTAAAACGCAACTGTACTGGAAACAATATGAAGTTAAGAACGTAAAATTTAAAGTATTTCTAAAAATCTGTTTTCCTTGCAGTTTTGGAAATTTATCATAAATGTATCACCCTCAAAAAGCAGACTTAAAATAAGAAAGGAGGAGTGAATCAAGGAGATGAAAGAAGATTTTTTTTTAATGACAGTTACAGGGTAATTCTGTATGAAAAGCATTATAACCCTGAACAGTATAACAGTGTGCGCATATAAACATATATATACACATATATATATACACACACACACATATATATATATATATATATATTCACCCACAGATATACAAAAGTCAAACACAGGCAGCTATATCTTAGATGCAAAATGGAATGACACTAGTTTTACAGCCAAAGAAGGACTTTTCCCAGAAGCTTGTGTTTGTTCTCTTTTGCATCCATGAATCAGGATGTACACCACCAAAGTCAGTCAAATCCCATCTCTGACACTGGCTAAATGGAAAGATTAATACATTCCTTTGGTTGACTTGGGAAACAAAACCTGAATTTTTTTTCAAGTCACTGCACATCTGCAACCTGTGACTCCTGGTGTTGTTTCAGACATGGCTAATGCCACTGAAGTGGGAAGTGGAATGTTTTATAGAGAAAAAGCCTGGTTTTGACCTGTCCTGGCTACTTTAGAGGACTGCCACAGCGCACATTTTCCAGGGATGTGCAAGCACTGGGAAGGCTGACCCGTGTGCCCTGCTTTCATCCTCTCTAATTAAGCCAGAGCAGATACATTCCTTGTCAAAATTGATAGCTGGTGGCAGATCCAAATGAATTTTCACATATTTCTGATGATGTACAATGCGGTCCTGTTGTTTATGCAGCATCGTACTGTATGCCAACACGATGCACCATACCATGTGAGACTCTGGCAAACTTACAAAGGAGAGTGGGAACAATTTTAATGGCTTTCTTTCAAATTGGATGGTAGGTATCTGATCTAAATGTTAGGTGATTTCTCTTGAAGTGCATATCAGTAAAGGCTGGTGATTTAAACATCTCCAAATACTTTTAATCTTCAGATATTTTAGTGCCAAGTTCTTTTTAGTGACTATAATGGATTTTAATGTTGAAAACAGTGAAGAGGGTGGGGTTTTCATATACATGCGACTGTGATCATCTTTAATGCCCATTGAAATGTAGTAGAACAAAGCTGCTTTCTTCTCTGATTTAGCTAAATGGAAGTGAAGGTTTATTTACACTTAGACTCATTTAAAGATGTATTTCTTCTTTTGCGTTGTATCTGAAGGTAATATTATAGTTAGGAAATCCAGATGGACTTTGTCTACTTTGAACTCATTATACTAACTTTATCATCATTTCTTACTTTAGCATTTTATACATAAATATTTTGACTGGATTCTAGTTCCTAAAATTTTCACCTAAAACTTTGCTTTTCTATTAGTATTTTTCATATTTCTGACTTCTTTCATTTATGCAAATTTGGTTAAAAGGCTAATAGTTCAAATACATGGAGAAAAGGACCATGTTGGTGAGGCTAGACCACAGGGCCAAAAAGAGAAGTGCATTTGAAATAAGCCTCCAGTTTTGTAACTTATGGTTCCCTGTATGTATCTGTTCCGTTACCATAGTTTCCCTGCCCTACCATGAGCCCCCAGCTTCCTTTTTCTGGCTCCTTATCCTGTGAGCGGCACTTCCTTGGACTCCATTAATGTCATTTAGGTATTTGAGTGGATCATCTTGTATTTCCCCACTGCATTTTGAACTACAAATCAGGAGTCAAAGGCATTTACTCTTCTGTCACAACTGGGGTCTTACTTGAGGTTTTCCAGTCTTTCAGATGAGTGTGTTACTGACTATTTGCTTCACAGAGTGGCTGTAATATTGAAATAATTATTTTTTGTTATTAAAGCACATACAGGAGCGGTGACAATGCCCCCCTCACTTATGCTCATCTTGAGACTGCACCTTCAGACAACAGATCTGCACAAAAAGATCTCTGACTCCCTGTATGACATTAACGCATCAAGGCACTGATCTCTGTGTAAAGTGACACATTTTCAAAATCACCTCACCAATCAGCAGTTCCTAAAATTTGGCCTCAATTACATGAACTGGGCTCTTTGGAAGATCCGTCCTGATTTGTATTGAATGTGCACATTAATCAAACATGGAGAGTGTGGCATGCTGACAATACTTTGTTCTGTAAAAATGTATCTGTGCTGATAATCCCTGAATTTGTTTTGCTCTGAACCAGCTGTGAGCTCACACTGGTGAGTGCGAAGTAGGCACGAGATGATGCCAAAGCAGAACAGCCCTTATTTTATATCTGCTTTCAAACAGTGACAAACCTATGCAAGGAACAATAAAATCCATGTGCTTTAACCAGATCAAATCTTGCATATGGTTTCACGTCTGTGCATGTTATTTTTGCAGAAGGACAAAGCATGGTGGGAGGCTGCATGGATCTCCGCTACCACTGCTCAGCGACTTAGTAGCTGAACAAAGCCAGCCTGTTCTGGAGCAGGAGTAGGAGTGACTACTTAAAATGAGAAAAGAAAGAGATCATGGACAGGTTACTTAGGGCAAGCTCAGGGTAGAGCGAAACAGCCATGTAAGTTGTAGTAAATGTAGGAAATGTCATTTGTAAGTCTTAAAAACACAATACCATTAATACCTGCAGTAAAAAATAAAATGTGCTTTACTATCTGCAATGCTTACACACATTGAGTCTATTATTTTTGGTGAGTAGTTGTAAAGATTCTGGTGCATTGTTGAAATAACACTATAAAGGGTCTGGGTGGTGATGATGCGTTTGCTTCCCCAGGCTTTCTTTCACTGCCTATTGTTCAAACAATTTTTATAGACCTTTTAAAAACTGGAATTCTCTGTCCTACTAATGAGACATTAACATGCAAAATGGGGAGATATGAAATGCAATATTTTTATGAAACTAGCTATATTCCTGTAATCCTCACAACAGCAATATTACTTGATCATATCCACTACATGATTTTACCTTGCCTGACATTGTATTTCTGATGTGATAAAATTAAGGCATCAAGACAATAGTTTAGCAAAACCTGTCCAAGAATACGCAAATAAACTCAAACTGAAATATCAACATTAGCTTGTGGTTTATAGTATTTAAAAATAATTTTTAAAACCCAACTTTGCTTATTTGTTTTCAGAATATGATTCCAGGCTTTAGTGTCAGAAATAAGGAGAGATAATAAATTCCAAAGAAATAGATCCATGTATACTCCAAAAATCTGACAGGGAAAGAAACATTCAAGCTTGGTAGTGATTTGTAAATTGCAATGAGCAATTCAAGAAATATTTAAAATATAGAAGCAGCAGTGGTATATGCAGTA
Source organism: Mesitornis unicolor (assembly GCF_000695765.1). Classification (NCBI taxonomy): domain Eukaryota; kingdom Metazoa; phylum Chordata; class Aves; order Mesitornithiformes; family Mesitornithidae; genus Mesitornis; species Mesitornis unicolor. The sequence goes on along the minus strand of NW_010197676.1, from coordinate 15,634 downwards.
TTTGAACATCCTATCTTTTTGTGACTGTGCCATCAAAGTCCAATACAAACACAATATGCTGTACCTAGAGAATTACTTGGTGCAAAAACACTACATATTTTACAATCTAGATGTTCAGTTATGATGAATGTCAACAAAAGCAGCCACAAGAATGACCCTCCTGACTGCACTTCAAAATCTTGCCAAGAAATGTATTCCCTATACTGTCATAAACAATCTATTTGCCTTCATTGTCTACTGATAAACATTTCCTATCCATTCTTTTGAAGCACGTAATATTGACATACTCTGAGATAACAATAGGTAGTCTAAAATAAAATCCATTTGGGTTAACTCTTGTGTTCAAGGTCTACTTTCCTAATAAATAAAGTGATTTTTAATTGTCATAAGCAGTCATCAAATAGTGTCAGGCACTTTGGGTGCCACAACTTTAGAAACATCACTGTGTGTTAGCAGCATTATCACTTTCCAGTTCTGACACAGCCTTCTTGTAAAGAGGTGATACTCCTAAATTGGCAGCATAGTCTGAAAAAAAACCAAGATAGGAATATTGTTTCATCAAGCAACAGTCATAAAGTGGCTTCTTTTCTTTAGCTTAACTGCTAGGAAGCCAGTCGGAGCATCCTGCCAGTTATCAGTAAACAACTGATCCATAGTCTCTGAGAGACCTGTATCTCTAAACATATTTGTCAATCAATTTGCCTACTTTGTATTAACAGCTATACTGGCCATGCTTACAATCTCAGGAATGTTTACCGAATTAAGCGTAGTTGTCATGCAGATAATAGCATTAAACCATCAGTATTAATATTGACTACAGTTCCAAGCCATGCTTTTAATGCCTGGTATCTTACCACAGATAAAAAGAACACAGTAAAAAGTTATTTTAAATATGGAATAATCTTATTGTGGTATATTACACTGATGTCTAAGTCAAACGGGTGTTTAAAAAAATAAAAAAAGGAAAGAGGTTCTACATATATTGATGTTTCATCTGAGGTAAGTAATGATTCAACAGTCATGGAGCACTTCCTAAATATAATTTCAAAGTTATTTTTCATGTTTGATATTGAAGGTTTTCTGAACATTTATCATATCTTGTCTAACCCACAGGAGAGGGGTAACTTTTACTACATCCCTTCTAAATCTTGAAAGAGTTAAAAGACGAGCATATATTTATTATTGCTTAATTACAAAGGCAATTGTGTAAGAGAGGCACTGGGGCTCTATGCCCATATACTGTGGTGTATCTACTAGATTACTGTCAATAAGTCTGATAATGCATAGAGATATAGGTATATTTATGAAAATTTCCAAGCAGGCAGGAATAGCAGTATTGAGATTCATGTTTTTCCAGACACAGAGAAAGAAAAAAGTGAGGAAAGAGAGCAACAAACACAAATTCAGTTTTGTTTTTCTTCATCCTGTAAATCAGAAATTAGTATTTCTAAAAACATCCATTTTGCCTGATACTGTGTACAATATTAATTCTAAGACACTCCATTGCTAAGACATCTATCTGAGTTACAATAGCTGAATTATGCAGTGCATTCCCAAATAAATACTTAGAGCCCCAGCACCGGCTGCTTGAAGTCTGTAAGGAAATCCATTTGCGACTAAGGTAAAAATCTCTTAGGAAAACTGGCAATATCTCCCAAGAATCTTCAAGATGTATGGAAAAGTGTGTCATTTTCTCACCAATAATCTGCACTTTTATCTTACATGAAACAATTTTTCACAAAAAAAGTCTGCACTCCTTGTATTTGATAAAGAAGAATTAGAAATAGGTCCAATTTCCTTTTGAAAAGCAGGCTTCTTCTGCTTTTGATTGGCCTTTTCTGTGACCCTCTATACAAGAAGACAGATAATAAATATAATGATTTGTACTGAAAAGAAAACTGTAAGGATAATGGCCCAAACAGTGTAGATTTTTATAATGTTACCATAGTAAATAATAGCAGCAAGGTTCTCATGGTTATAGTTTTGGCTGTATCAGTGTTTCTATTATAAATCCTGTTTTTCATAAGTTTATAATTTCATTTTAATAAATTTTCTCTTGGTTGAACTGCAACATAGAAGATTTCAACAAGGAACACTTTTCCTTTAATTTAAAACAGAGTAAGGTTTTTGGCTAGTCATGAGCCATCTGTTAATCAAAAAGAACAATTTACTTGTTTATAACAATGTTTTGCACCATCTAACAGGAAAAAAACAACTTCAGATGAAGTAATGAAACCAGGCAATTGATTAACCTATAGCAAACTGTCATCACTCTTGATTGTGAAACAAGTTCTTTTGCTCATCTGTTAAATGTAGTTTTCGACTACACATACTAATACCTCCTCCAAGCCCCCATTCTACAGTTAAGCATATGCTTAAGCGCTCTCTTGAATAGGAATGCTTTCCAGAGCTCAGGCCCTAGAAATATATACATATTTAATTAGATTGTAGTGCCTGAAGATAATTCAATCCTCTCCAAATGGCATGTGGTTTTACTGACTTCTGCATGTCTAACAGCAGTGTATTTTTGCACGTGTTTTAATGATCAAGTATTGCTTTCTCGCCTACGCACTATTTCTTTAACTTGATGGACTTGTTTGCTAAACAAAGAAAGGTGAGGGTACACCTGAATATCTGCTTCATCCTAGAATGCCTCTACATACAGCACTCACTAATTTCACTAAGTACTTTATGTTGTACTGCCAGAGCAATACCATAGCTTGTTTACCATGCATTTCCTTCATTGGTCTGTGTCATAGCTCTGGAATTACTGAAATGCAGAGATGTGTGTTAATGGTGAATATTATTCATTAAACATAACAGCAACAGATCTATTTTACTATACAGTAATATACTACAGTGTTTCACAGTACTACACTAATCTATTTTACTTTACATGGTTAGATATTAGTGACATAATTTATTAGTGACATAATTTTGCAATCTAAATATAAAAATAATATTTCATAATTGAATAACAATATATAAATATCAGAGGTTAATGGAACTGCAACACTTTAAGCAGCCATGCTTAAGGTAGTTCAGATTGGAAAAGACCTCTTCTGAACAAGTCAAAAGCCAACCTGGGCAAGCATCAGGGAATCAAGACCCCCAAGCAAGAGCTACTGATTATTACTTTGCAACAACCCTTCTTGTTTATCCTTTTTAGGAAGGGAAATAACTGATATCCTACCCAAAGAGAAGCTGGGTATCTTGGCTGTGCACAGCTGCCAAGACCATCATGATCTTCTGCAAAGTGGAGGTGGGATAACTCTGTTGAGGGGAGGTGGGGTAACTCTGCTGCCTTGTTTAGGGGAACCTGCACTGTAACGGTGCTGTGCGAAGACTGCTCCAGTGCTCGGTGGATTGTAAGGACTCAATCTATGAATATACTTTACATTCAGCGTTCTGGGTGAATTCTGGTCAAAAATAGGATTCAGCTTTTATTTCTACACCCTGAACACCAGACTCATTCTTGGCCTTTATCTTGTGCTAGAGCATCTACACTTACTTATATACAGCAGAGCTGCTGCCTTCCCACCGCTCAAGCATGTTCCATGCCAAACAAAGCTGTTTTATGCCAACTGCATGCGTCTGTAGCTGGGGGCTTGGGGGTGAGTGAAAGGGACAATGCAAGGCTACAGGGTGGCAATATGGGGGTCATGCCTAAGCCATGGGACTCCTCGCTCATGGCCATGTCCCTCACAAGGTCCTTTTCCTCACTGCTTTCTCTGATGTGTAGTCCCATGTATTGGGAATCCAGTAACTAGGGAGAGCACTGTAAGAGGAACATCACGGCGAAAAGCAGAATACTAATAAAACACGGGAGCTTTCATATTATCACTTGCCTGCACAACAAACAGCTCTACAAATGTTAATTTTTCCAATGTTACTAGAAGTACAAACAGTACTTACTGCTTCAACACTGCCATGCACGGCTTGTGCATTTAGAGGGAATGTGTTTAGTTTTTATATTTATTTACTAGGGACACAAATTTTAACAACATGAAATATTTTGCTTGTATGGTATGAACACCAATAGTTTAACATAAACTATGGAAGGAATCCAGGCTGTGTTGACATATTTTATGAATGTTATGGGATGCCAGATTGGAGGTGTACATCTGTGTGGGTTGGCCAGTCATCCCACTGCCGTCTGTGTATCTGTATGCTTAAATGAATTAGCTATTATAAAAACACTGCATAAACAAGTTTAATGCTGCGCTCTTTCCTTTTGCTGATATAAAAGTATCTGAATCACAGTGAAGCAAGCTAACAACGGCATTCAATTGCTCTTTCACTACTCTCATTTAAAAAGTTGGAAAGCCATGCACTTTAATCCCTTCTGTGTCCAAGGCTGAGAACCCGCTCTCTCCCATTGACTCCATCTCCCTCCATCTGATTGGCAGCAATCTTTCTCCACCCCCTCATGGCAGGAGGTACCACTGCATAATCCTGCAGTAGAAATCATTACCCAGTGACTGCTGTCCACAAGGTCACTCAAGGTCACTAAAATACCTTCCAACCAGCTTGGGCCTGGAGCAAAAACTGCCAGAAAGCAGCACCATATTGCCTATCTAACAGTGCCAGGATACCAATATAGAAGTCAGGAGCTGTGAGATATCTTTGGGATTCCTTGTATCTTAGGCCATCGTGCTGGCTATTAAGGCAGAGGTTGGGAATTGTAAAGAAATCTTTTTCTTCCCATGTAGCTGAAAATGCTACTACAATAACTCTTTGTTGTTCCCTTTTTTTCACACAGCGCATGGTAACAAAGGCTTTGTGTTCAATTATTGTAGCCTTTACTTTTGTCGGAGGATAAACATAGAAACCTCGGTGGTCAATGAATTTGGTAAGAAGTGGGATACTCAACACTGAGTGAAATCACAGGGGAACAGGGAAGTCAAACTGTTACTGTTTTACTGTGTAAATAAACATTTATAAGCTTGACATTATGCATCTTGTTCTGAATATGCTGGGCAAATGGAATAAAAAATGGATTAGAAGAAAAGTTTGTGTGTTTACTTACAGAATTTGATCTTTGAGTTAAATTAGAAACAATAAAGCATTTTGAACTTTTTTTTCAGCTAACAGTTTGTAGGCTAATTTTGAATTTGAATTCATTCCAAGCATGATAGCTTAGATTTGCCCCAGATGGACTTTCAGTTCTGCTCAAATTGCTTGACAGCACCATAACAGCCATTTGTAACTAAGTCTGTAGAAATGGGCTGGCACTTGCAGCCTACTAGCGTTGCTGATCTTTTTGTATGGGAAAAGCACCCATAAATCACAGTGCATTAAAAAGGCACACACATCCCAAGCAAACATCATGGAGAATCCATTGTCCTGCAGATAAGTATACAAATAAGTGCAAAGCATCACTTAAGTTTTATATAAGGCACATAATTTTTTGGAAGGCAACCAATGCAGTTTCACATGCTGTACTTTTTCTAATCTGACTGACTCACAGTCTTGTGATAGTGAGATAAGCTAGGTAGGCAAATTTTTACAGAGTTGCAATTACTGAAATTGTCATTACGCTGCTCACTGTAAAATAAATATAGATAGAAGTGAAATTATGCACAGGCTAGAAGTAGAAAGTGTTTTGCTTCTGTTTGCTAAATTAATCTCTTCCTAAATGGCTGCAGGCCAGGTAGGTTAGCATTTGTGGTTTCAAAGGTTTTCAGCGCTTGCAATGAGCCATGAAATTACTGCATGCTGCTGAAAATGGCAGCTGATGAAAGGAAAAGAGCGAATCCCAAAGGCAGAAAGACAGGAGGAAGCAAAATTACAGGCAGAAAGTCTGATTTTTGATGTTGCTCATTGTGAAATGTACACCCAAACTTTTAATAAAACATAAAACATTAATAAACCTGCTAACAATTCCTTACAATTTCTTTTGAAGTCTCAGTATAATTTCTGAATACTTATTAAAACTGGCAATGATTCAATGGTGGCTGAGCAGTTTCTGTCTGTCGGATATGGTATATTGGTATACTAGTGACTTTTGAAATTAGATTTTTATTGATGTTTTTTAATTCAATTATCCAAAGGATTGATGTTTTCTGTTAATAATGTGACCCTAAACTCTTGAATTGTTGATCAAGTTTAACTAATATTAAATTAGATATTCAGTGGTAAAACACACTGTCTGATCAACACTGCTTCACAGTTCCAAATCTTCACAGCATGGTTGGGAAAGCAAAACTGGCTTCAGCTAGTCATGTTGCTAACAGCTAGTTTATTATATGACATGTATCTGCCACAGAAATGTCAGCATTACTTCTGGGAAGGGGTCAAACAATGATTTTAAGCACAACGAAGAAGAGGATGTTAGCAGAAGAATCTTGCACAGCAATAGCTGGGATACTTCAGTATAATACCATTTTGGTTTTAAATGAATGTACAGATGTACAGTTCCTTTGAGTCAGTATCATGCCATCAATTTTTCAGCTGAATAGCCTACTACTTTCAAAGTCTCACAGTGTGGTAGGATCCTCTGTAATTACTTTGTAATAATTAAGACATTCCTTGTCATAGAAGAAACTTGTTGACAAAAAAAATTAGTTTTGAAGGACACAACATTAAAAAATAGGCTTTCTATTAAAAAGAATACTGTACACATTAATGAATTATCCTAGAATCTGGATATTCCTGTGCAGGAAGTTAGCTTGCTTACTGTGATCAACCATAATGTAAAATGGGGTACTTCCTGGTGGAAATAATCCTGTGTCTAATATCCTTGGGGACTGAGGAAGCTTACACTTTTCTGATATAATTGGTTATGTAAAGTAATGTCTTATATGCCCTTTAAAAGAGATCTGAATCGATCAAAGCAAGCAGGAAAGAACTGATTTCCATACTACGTCTACAAAGATTCAGGCAGGGAAAGTAGGTTCACATCCTAAAATTTCATTGATAGAGGTGACTGGCTTTAAATATTTCTTTACCTTAACATACCACTTTTGACCTGAATTGTCTCTGAAAAATATATCAATAAGTACAAGGACACAGAAATGTTCTACAGTTAGAGGTAGCCCATAGAAATAGTAATGCAATACAGGATATGGTGAGAGGAGAAGGAATTTCGGCAAAGGAACCTGGGCAAAAGCACTTCTGGAGTGTCTCAGGTTCCTCAAGGTCTGCCTAGGGAAAAGAGTTCCTTGGTTTCTAAGGTATTGTCCATATGAGAAGGAAGCACACAGAAAATTGCAAGGAATGCTGTTATTTACCCAGGGAGGTCAACTGAATCAAGGCAATCACATTGTAATTTGAATGGAGACTTAGAAAAATCATAGCCTTACTGAACAGGTCCCCAACTGCATGCTGAATACCAGAGCAGCAGGGGCCAGATCTCTTCCGAACAGAAGGATGCGGTGGCAAGGTAAAACTGCAGGAATAATGCCACAGGTAAGAAGAAAGTAATTGTTGGATTGGAATCACAAGCATGTACATACCCACAAATTGGGATTTTGTGTGCATAAGTTCAGTATGTGGTAATGCATGTGCAAAATGTCATGCCCTTATCTATTCAGTTGCTCATTCATACCACACTAATCACTGTCTCAGCACCTAATTTTGAAGACTATAAATATTTTATTATCCACACAAAAATCAGAGGTGGTAACTGAGCTCAAGCTGTGCCCTGAGGAAAATAAAGAAAACTGTGCCACATCATAAAGGATAGATATAGAAAACCATTGCATGAACATAATTCATATTCATACTGAGGAACCCTATATTATATCTAAAGTAATCACATTATTCATTATATACTGTATGCTATAGAAATAGAAAGCGTGTTCTACACATATTGTAACCTAAGAAACATTTTTAATTATGTTTTTATTAAAACTTGTAAAATAAGAAGCAAACATAGAACATACTTACCTCTCAGTGTGTTAGGAAGAATTTACTGCTGCAGTACAGAAAAAGATAGCACAGCACATGTCCAACATTTAAAAACAAAATTGTGTATACTCAGTCTGTGGTCTTTCTTACCAGACTGAAAGAGTCATATAAACTTGTAACAGAAGACAATCAGTGCTGGCATATACGAACTCACACATGCACAAAGAATACCATTGAGATTTGTGGAAAAACACAGTAATTTTGAAGCTGACTTATAAAACCAGAGATATTTCTGATTTTTTAAATCTTCATAGACAAGCAATTTCCCTTGGAAAGAGGGAGGAAGGGGGGAAGGGGGGAAGGAGGGAAGGAAGGAAGGAAGGAAGGAAGGAAGGAAGGAAGGAAGGAAGGAAGGAAGGAAGGAAGGAAGGTTGCCTAGGAATAAAAATCTATTTAAAAATACATCAGAAAAAAATAGTTGAGAATAACAGAAAAAGCCCACGGTATGAATACACCCAAATTTTGGTTTGAATTCTGCTGAATTCCATATTTAAAAAACAAACAGTGGCAGAAATGAGGATATAGAAATCTACAACTGAAGCAAATTAGATGCTTTCAACATCACTCTTTCTTCCTGGTCATGTAAAAGAGATTTTTTTTGGTGGATACTCCATAAGGAAACAATGCTGTGTGTGATAAGTAAAGTTACAGACGAATGCGTTATTTGATGGATTATTCTGCAATGAATGCATGGGGAATACCTAAGTGAATTTGGGTGGAGAAATAAATGTATTCCATATGTGGGGTGTTATAATTTGCTGCACAGAGGGGAAATCTAATGAAAGTGGAACTTGTAGAGGAAGGTACAATTTGCGTGCAGTTTCTGTGGGGAAGAAAAACGAGAGAAGACTCCTAAATCACTCACTTAGCAGGCTATGCACTGTAACCCTGAACTGAGAGAAAGGAATGCTGGCTCACAAAACTACCCCTCTTTGCTACTGAGAATGTATTTGGTGAAGTCAGCAACTTCAATAGATATTATGTGAGTTTAAAATTGTGTGAATATACCTTACATGTGTGTGTTAGAGAGTAGAGCTCACCCTTCTGTGTTTGGCTACTAAAGGTTTAAGTCTGATAGTATACATTGCTTAAGTACCAATTAGAGGATGAAATACAATTATCACAATATAAATTCTGGACATACATTGTGCAAAAGTCAATAGGTCTATACTACTGTAAATCAAGGCAGTCTACAACTCTGCCAAAATGATAGGAAGTATTTTCCAATTATATTGCCAGTTTTCTCTGTGGTGCTGTCGGCTCAAACACTCCCTCAGCAAGGTTCATTTTGAAGATGGAGAGGTTTGACTAAGTGATTTGATTAAAAGGTTTGATTAAAAGTGATTAAAATCAAAGATATTCCTTCCTCTGTAGCAGGTGGAGTTTCACAGCAAATGGTTTCATAGAAACATGGGTTTGTTTCAATCCATTTGACTTCCTCTCCCTCATGCACTGGATTAGAAATGAAAATGAATCTCAAAAAATATCTCCAAAGAACTGCCATGACCTGTATGGTTTTACCTAGTAGTATGCCCAAGAAAGCTTGAAGATGTCCATTCTGCATTACCTTAGCTGTTATCTTTGAAAACCATTCCCTTCCTATGGGAAACAGATTTTATTTACTCCACTTAGGATTCAACCATCTTTCTTCAGCCATTGTTACTAACACAGCTCAATTTAATTTGTTTAATAGAAGGTATTTCGCAGCAGAAATTGTAATTGAAAGTAGGAACCTTGACTGATGTGATACAGCTTTTCCCTATCTGAATACAAAATTCAGAAGTCTTTGGCATAACTGAATTTGAAGCTGAAGATGAACCACATTTCTTACTCTGGCACAAGATTGAGAGTATGTGCCTAGATGGCTTCTTTGTCTACCTACATATACACTTACACTTAGAAGTAAGGTGATGCAGGCTTAGTGCGACTATTACTGGAACACTCAACCTTGACAAACTGCAAGAAGTTTGGTAAAAGGCCACAGCATTCATTGAGAGTATAGATCTTGCCTTAATGCTAGAAAAGTATAAAGCTTTATTTCTTTTGTTTGTCAGAGAGAATGTGAAAGAAGCAACTTGATCAGAGCCTACAAGTGTGTGCTGAGGCAGAAGATTTCTGCTTGCAAAGAGCTCTTTCTACCTTCGATCAAGGACTGGACAAAATTCAGTATATGGCAGGTAAAGCCAGACAAATTCCAGGTGGAACTGATGTAGTGTTCTAAACACTGAAAATAATTAACTGTAAGAAGTTTTTATCTAGGGAGGTGACAGACATCACCTGAAATGCTACGCTTGATGTCTTTCTAAAGGCTATGCTCTATCATAAAATCATTGGAAGACGTGGATGAAATTATAGCTTCTATTTTATGCAGAAAGTCAAGTTAAATTATCATTATGTCTCTTCTAGTTCTAAAAAACTGCAGATCTACAGGAAAACAAAAGAACAGGTGGCAGTTATAAGAACAGACAAAACAGAGAAAAAAACTAAGTGAGCCAAGCCAAACCTTTGTGAATTCCTCTTCTTGATTATTCAGGCCACATGTTCTCTTTTCAAAATTTGCCAAATCATTTGTGCTCACGTAGGAGCCCAACATACTCAAATAGATCATATTTTTCCACTCGAAGTAGTGGCCTTTTGGACTGTTAAAGAGATTTCTAGTCAAAAGAAACAAAAAAGACAAAAGTGCCTCCCCAGCTAAGAAGTAGATAAGGTTCTTCACTTTCCGAAAGCAGCGGTATGTGAGGGAGTGAGATTGCTCAGGACACATTCAGCTGCAGCCCAAGCAGCCAGTGCCTGTGTTTTGGTGCGCTGAATGGAGTCAGTCCTCAGCACAACTCAGAAGCAAAACTTCAGCTCACATGTCCTGGTTACAGCCCATAACTGTAGCATTCTCTCACCCTGGCTAGGCTGTACAGGAGAAGAGGGGCAAAACCATGCTGGAAGTGTTTCAGGTTCCCACCTTACACCCTGTTATTCTGTTCCCAGTTAAGGCAATTACCTACATGCACCGCTGCTGCTGATTGGCTGCTTGGCAAAGCTGCCACTCAAGGAAGCTACAGACACAACTGGAAAATCATTGCTTAAAGAGAGCCTGACATAAGAGTCCACCTTCCTCTGAAACACAAACGTGAAGGCATTCTTCAGATGCAGGAAGCAAAAAATAACCTAAACTCATGAGTTCACTGAGAATGCACCCCACGTATACTAGTGGCAATATTATAACAAAGGGAATTTTCTTATTTTTTGATGCACTGCTCCCCAGACACTGACTTCTCTGTTGCTCTCTCCATGCAGCAGTGTGCAGTAGCACAAGAGGTTAAAGAGCATCCTGCCTGGCTCTGGCAAGCGGGCAGGTGTTGCAGGAGGAGGTTGAGCACTGCTTCAGAGATGGGGAAGGAGAACTCCTGCTTGCCCATATGCACACTCAGGGCTTTGCTGATTGCCAGGCGAGGGATGGCTTTCTTACTTTGCTTGGTTTGTGTCTGCAAAGATCCTCTCCTACTGAACAGACCATACCAGCCTTTGCTGTTTTTATTACTACTCAGTAATTTTACCAACCTCTGTTTCTGCACATGACTGTGTCATGGTCAGTGAATGAAAGAGTGAAAAGCAACAGACAGATGCACACATTAGATGGATGAGAAAAAAAGAAAAACTCCAAGCAGGACTTAGAAAAAGTCATATTCAAAAAGGCTTTCAGAATGGGTAAACACAGGTAAATGTTGAACTCTGCACTTATGTTTGTCAAACTAAATTGAGAAATATATTGTATAAACTGTGGTCTGCTTTTAGGACCCAATTCTGATTTCCCTGAATTCATAACTGCAAAAAAACCCAGGCTTTTATATACATACGTGTATGTAAAATACATATATATACACATATATAAAAAGCGTATGTATACACACACACACACACACACACACACATATATATATATATATATAAAAAAATCCTTCAAGCGTTCACCTCTTGACGTGTTGCTTTGTGTCCTCAAGTGTGATACTGTGTCTGGGTAAATTAGTGGCCAGACATATGTTGTTTGCCATGGTGCAAAATTAATGCTTGTTTGCAGAAGATGTTATTCTATGTGTTCTGAGCTTTTACATCTTTAGCAAATGGTTGTGCTTAATTGACACTTTTCTCCAAGATGTTGTGTAGAAATAGAAGATACAAAGGGATAGAAGATCTCAAAACTCTGGAACAGAGAGACTGTCTCCTTATCAATAGCCTCAGTAGAGATCAATTTGTCAAAACCCAGATAGCACATTCAAGGTATTTAGAAAGTCTATAAAGATGTTTTATGAAGATGACACGGGGAAAAAAAATCCTTCTCTTATGAGCAGGGAGTTCAACTTAGAATTTCAAATTAACTTATTGTATGATGCATTATTTAATAAATGTTAGCATTAATTTTTGAAGAGTTCAATTTGCATACTATTACTGGGCCAAATGGTTGATGAAGATCACAATTAAAGAAAGATGCACTGTTCATTTGGCTAAAAAAAGAAAAATCAAATGCAGTCAAACCTTCCTCATTACAAAGAATAAAGGTGGCCTGTAACTGTCAAAAATATAGAGCTCTGTGACAGATGTATTTAAAGTTCTGCTAATATTTAAATAAAACTTCTTGTAGTCTGACCCTATGCAAAAGCTCAGAATTCTCTCCTAGACTCAGTTAACATATTTTAGAAACAAAAGCTTTTGGCCTAGGAAAAAAATCCAGCACAAGAGTAGTTAGAGTTTATTTTAGGACGACATCTAAGGTTTCATCACCTTCTCTGTGACTCACTTGCTGATTTTTTGATGAAAAATAAAATTAAAATTTTTTGAGCAAAAGTGATACTATTAACTTACCCTACCCGCTATATATGTTATACCAAAGAACATTACAGTTACAAATAAACATTGGCATTTAGAAGAAATGAACCGTAAAAGATGGTAGCTCTTACAGATTCACGGTTTATTATGCTGGAAGAGATGGTTGTGACCCTCTAGTCTAACCTCCTGCATAATGCGGGCCACAGGACTTCTCTGAATTAATTCCTGAATGAACTAGGGCATCTCCAATAGATTTGGAGTTCAAAGGCTCCCATCGCCTACCCTGAGCAGCCACCTTTTCCATGGTACGCAGAGCTCCTCTATGCAGATCCTGGTTTACCACATGTCACCTTTGCTTTTGGATTCAGAGAAAAAGATTAAATCATCTATTTAAAAAAATATTTTCATACTCCTGAAAATCCTTTCATGGAAATAAACCACACACCAGTAAGTTAAAAATGTTAAGAGCTTTCAGTCTTTCATAAAAACTGGAAAATGTAAATCAAAATGTGTTTTGGGGAGAGGGGGAAGGGAGGAGCTGTTGGAAATAAATAGTCCAGTAAAAGACTTCAGCTATTCTCTTTAAACCTCAGCACAATTACCTTCAGGGACACAAATCATAGTTTCTTTTCTGACATGCAGTTTCGGAGGGGTCTGAATCCTCAGCTGCCCTGGCCTGGCTCCACTGTGAGAGGCAGAGGGGTCCTCCCTCATCTTCATGCCTCTCATGTCCTGTATGCTTTGTCAGAGCCGTGAGGGGAGACTTCAGGTGCTGTTAAGAGAGATTGATGCCGAGTGCAATATTAATGCAGCATCTGGCAGTTCTGACTTTGGACCGGGACTGCATTGTACTTGGTACTGCACAATGCAGAACAAAAAGAAAACCATGTGACAAAAAAAACATTTGGGAAACAAAAAGGGGATACGATATATTTTCAGATTCTTCCAGTGTCACCTTCTCTTTGTCATGAGGGAGACTTTTCATTGGAGAAAACACAAAATAATTGAAAACTGTCCTACTGGGAGTTACCATCAGCCTTTAGATTTAGAATGAGGGTGGGCAGCACTGCTTAGGACTTGTACATGAAGACAAATAGAGATTTTTTGAGGTGATGAAGGGGAGAGAGTCACTGAAGATCTGTAAAGAGAGGATTCTCTTGAAAACATGCCATTCCTGCAAGGATCTACAAAATAGTTATTACAAAGACCATTATTATACCATTATTTTCTTGAGCTTCCCTGGCTGCCTGCACCATCTGTTGTTTTTTAGACCTACTATGCCATAATTTGTAAAGTTGAGCCATGGCTTGGACATGAAAACAAAATATCTGAAGCAAAGATTATGTCCATGTTACTGGTGTGAGTAGCAGACAGAATGGTGCTGCTTCTCATAGTAACAGAGAAAAGTTACTACAGCAGTAAAGAAATCTTCTTCTTAGTCACATGAGTTGAAAGCTGCATCCAAGAAGAGATATGAAGACTTAGCTTTTCAGCACAAAGCTCTATTTCAGGACAGAGCATTAGAGATACACGTATATGATTCATCTGCACAGAGATGGTAGCTGAAGTTGGGTTATTTAACTAAGTTGCCTAGATATTAGATGCTGAGGAAAGGTTACAGCATTCATGTCTTCTAAGAGTGGAGCTGACACACAGCATAACATTGGGAGGCCAATGTCCATGGAAGCTTTCTCTGGTATTGAATGTTATGGTTCATTTTATCAGAATGGTACACTGTACTCATACTCCATACTTTTTCCTGGCTACCCATCTACTGCCAGGTCAAAGTGTTGGTTATAATCTTTAAATCCCTACAAAGCTTTAGAGTCTGCAGTTTTAGAGACTGCCTCTCCATTTTATGTTCTCACACAACAGTTAATCCTCGTTATGGCTGTTTCAGGTAAATGGAAAAAAGAAGCAAAGGATTCTGTTTAATTAAGCCACAACAAAATTTATTTGGGAAGTATTATCTGCACCATGCAGTCATTTGTAACTCAGTCCGAACTGAAGAGAACTGCCACAAACTCCAGACCACTGAGCTACTGGACTACTTTGTTTATTTACATATTAGAAATTCAACTCCATGCCACTATTTCTTTAACAGACACCTTCCCTTAAAACCATTTCCAATGTGGATTCATGAGGAAATTTTATCCACCATGGACTGAGTGACTTCACTAGAGAACACCCTAAGATAAACTTTGGTTAATAGTAGGTAACCCAATGCATGACAAACCAGCCAGGGCAAAAAACCATACCTCATACTGAACGGTATAATGGTAAGCAAAACAGTATTTTGAAAGCATCTAATATATAATATCACCAGCTGACTGTGTGCCTCTCAGGAGTAGGGACCACTAATCCAGACATGTAAGCAGGATTAGACTTTGGAAAGACAGTGGAATTTTTATCCCTTTCCATATATACATCTACATCCAGTAGCACAGATGAGCCAAAGGGGAGGGGGCCAGCAAGGTGTGTGAGAAGGAGCCTTCTCATTCTATCTCAGTATTGAAAAAAAAAAAAAAAAGTATTTTCTAGGAACTGTGTGTCTCTCATGGCAACAAGATCTTGGTATCTGTTCTTGGAGTTTCTCTTGGAGTTTCTCTGGACTTCAGCAAAGCTGTCAACACTTTCCCACAGCCTTCTCCTGGACAAACTGGTAAAATACAAACTGTGTGGGTGGTGCGTGAGATGGGTAGGAAATTGGCTAACAGGCTGGTAATCAATGCTTTTTTACTCGGGCTGGGGTGCAGTTTAACCCCAGCCGGCAACTAAGCACCACACAACCATTCAGTCACTTTCCCCCACAGTGGGATGGGGAGGAAGAGAATTGGAAGTGTAAAGGAGAGAAAACTCTTTGAGATAAGAACAGTTAATAATTGAAATAAAATAATATAAT
>NW_010197675.1:0-209 GCF_000695765.1 Mesitornis unicolor | reverse complement strand
TTGGAGGGACCCATCTCTTGGTGCTGGTTTTGGGATGGGCCCATCTCCCGGTGCTGGTTTTGGGATGGACCCATCTCCCGGTGCTGGTTTTGGGGTACCCATCTCCTGGCGCTGGTTTTGGGGTACCCATCTCCCGGCGCTCCCCGTCCCGTTGTCCCCAGCACCTGGAGCAGTGGCCGCGGCACCTCCCGGTGGTGGCTCACGCCGAG
>NW_010197674.1:41300-53828 GCF_000695765.1 Mesitornis unicolor | reverse complement strand
TATTTATTTAAGAACAAAAAGCAGTTTCACAGAAATGACACGTCAAGTGAACTGGTATTCAGTTGTTACAAGGAATTTCCATTGATAAGGGTAACAGCAGCAAACCTTAACCCGAGCTTGGATAACTAATTTGTGTGGTCGTTCTAGCCTGCAAAAAGGCTGAGACCTGCAAATGAAGGATTGATATTGAGAGTCTTCTCTCCTTCCCCAGGAGAGCTGTAGCTGTATTTGAGATCTTGAGGTCTTGCCCTCAGTTAGCTTGCCTGAGAAATTATCCTTGGATTACCTTGGATCATTGATTCCACTAATGTATTGCCAGTAGACATTATCTACTGCCAGATTTAAGATGTAGCTTACCAGCTACAAGTAAGTATGAGGCTTGCAAACGGTAATACACCATTCTTTAATGAGCAGCTAATATTTTCTGTTGAGCAGCAAACGCAGATCACTTTCCTCAAAGGCAGACTGCTTATAACCTTTTCTGCAAAGGTTTTCTTTTAAAGCAGATGCATTCAGGATTGGCTTTAAAAAATAGTACCCTTAAAAGATCTATTTCTCCTCAGCAGCTTTAAAAAAATCTAGTATTGGCTGTATTAATTTGCACAAAAGATTTAAAACCAGCCTACTGTAGGCTCTGCTTTTGTGTACTGTGGCAGAATGAATTATGAATGATTGCATCATTTACATTCTAAGTTTAGTTTTCAAGTATGGTTGATTTTGCTTAAATGAGAATCCTGTAGCTATTTAGTAATTAGGACTGATAGTTCTATGAAATTCATAATTGGTTCTCAAACAGGTGTTTCCTTTCTTTTTTGGAAAACTTAGGTATATTTTCATCCTGCTGTATGTCAGCTCATGGAAATTTCCTGAACATAAAAGTATAGGATGTTCATAACAATTTTGTGTTATAAAATCCAAATTATACTTCACTTTCAATGCCTGCTCTGCTAATGCGTTGAATCTGAACTTCGCTTTGGCATCTGGAGCGTGTTCAGAGAAGAGCCACAAGGATGGGGAGGGCTCTGGAGAACAAGCCTGATGAGGAGCGGCTGAGGGAACTGGGCTTGTTTAGCCTGGAGAAGAGAAGGCTGAGGGGAGACCTCATCACCACCTACAACTGCCTCAAGGGAGCTTGGAGAGAGGTGGGTGCTGGGCTCTTCTCCCAGGTGATGGGGGATAGAACAAGGGGAAACGGCACCAAGCTGTGCCAAGGGAGGTTCAGGTTAGAGATAAGGAGGAAGTTCTGTACTGAGAGGGTCGTCAGAAGCTGGCACAGGCTGCCCAGGGAGGTGGTGGAGTCACCATCCCTGGATGTGTTTAAAGAGCGGGTAGATGAGGTACTTAGGGCTATGGTTTAGGGGGTAGACAGGAACGGTTGGACGTGATGATCTCAGAGGGCTTTTCCAACCGAGCCATTCTGTGATTCTGTGATCATTTGCAACAGTGCCGTGCGCACTCAACCATGAACAAAGTTAACAGCAACTACAACTGCTCAGTGCAGATGGTCTGATGGTATTTTATGTGAGTCTCTATAATGAATTTAGCTATTCTAAATAATAATTATGGATAACTTACATACACAATGCTGTTTTTCAGTATAAACTCTATCTACTGCATTAAGATACAAGTTTGGGGATTTATTGAAAATAAACCTGTTCCTGCCTAAAAAAATCAGTTCCCGTTTACAGTGACTGAGTGTCAAGAGTCACACAGCGCTTGAAGGGGTCACCCCCTTGAAGTTTCTGTGAATTGTCTTAGCTCCATTATCTGAAGTTTGTGAAAATGGCAGCAGCTGGCAATCATTTATCATATTTGATTGTTCTCCAATGATTTGAGCTCAGACAAGTTACCTTATCATCAGCACAGGTAATTTTTATGTAAAACACCAGTATTGACTACAAGAGATCTGATGGCAGCTTTAAAACCTTTCTGCATTAATAGCCTTCTCATTGCATTTAAGCATCCTGTCTCTTAGATGCAGTGATGAATGTGACACTGCCATTATATGTCCTAAGTACCCACTTTTAATGGTGACAACACCTATTCTTCAAAATGGTAATTGCCTAATGCTATCTATCCTTGCAATTTATGACCACCTTGGGAAAAATACTCCTTTAAAATTACACAAGTATTTAGTTAAAAATATGTAATTAACCAGCTACCTTGTTGGAATTACTTTAGGCTAGCTACATATTATGGGATATTAAAGGCCTTTACTTGTGCTCAGATACCAAAGTTTGCACCCATTTCGTAATTTTCTTGGCAATTCAGAAGGTGGCTGCCAAAGTCACGATCTGTGCAGATTTTCTTGGCAGGAAATGAAAGGACGCAGTGAGCAAGACTGTGATCTGTACCAGCGTGAAGCCAGGCTGACCCACCAGGCATCTCTGGCACTGAGCTGTTTCCCTGCCTGTCCTTCAGACAGACTGGTTAGGCCATAACGGCTCTGGGAAGTTGCCACAGTACAGCCCTGCTTCTTAGTTTGAGTTGTTAAAGTATTGATAACATCAATTCTCTGCAATGATTCTTGAGATGTGGAATTACGTAGAGGGTCAGAGAGTCAGGGGGTTGGAAAATTCAGAGAATTAGCCACTAGAGCTAAAAAAACCCAAAAAAATCCCACAGGCCATTTTAACCCCCAAAAAGAGCTAAAATTGTATGAAAACAGAAGTCACTTGAGAAGAACCAGACTCATCTGCTCTTTCAAAGCAGTTTTTGAAGAGGTGTAAGACTCAGACCCAATCAGTACAACTCTGCACCACCTCAGAATTTAAATGAACCTGAGAATTTGGCATCGTTGTTACACTATATTTCATTACTAACAATCTTTTTAATTGGAGAAGAATAGTTTAAAAAAAAGTAGGAGGCAGTTACTTTCTGTGAAAAAAATCAGCTTTTTGTTCTAAAACTGGCAGTTCTTTTCCACTTGTTTTATGTGGGAAAAAATTGGGTGCTTTAGATAAAAAAGTAGATTTTCAATGAACAATAAAATTTTGCTGCAGATAATTTTGGTTTGTTGAAGCCGATTTAACAGTCACATATGGCCTCCTCTAACATCCGTCACAGTCCCCAGAGGGGCTTCTGTAAGCGGTTAAATTCCATCTATTTGTGCTCAGCCTTGACTGCCACACTGCTTTTCTCCCATGTCTTTTTTTCTCTGTGACCAATTATTAACTAAAGTGTCTGCTTTCCAGTTCATCGGCTGCTGTTTGGTCCTTCAAGGTGCTCAGCACCGCCAGTTCCACTAAAAGTCCAAAGAACCTACAGCAGAGACCCCTGCCCAGAGGATGCTCACTCCTCTCCACGATCAGCCCAGGTAAAGGATGACAGAGACAGTGCTCTCCTCCCAAAATGCCACACAATTTCCTTGGACATGAAAACGTGCCCCCATTCGAGGCTTTCCTCAAGGCCGCACTATCTGGCTGGCCCCCCAAAGACCCATACTCCCAGCACGCCACTGACAGAGCAATTAAACATCACGTTTTACACAATTACAACTCACTTTCCCCTTAAAAATTCCATGGAGAAATGCTTGTAGCGAGGTATAAAAATTTATTCCATATCCAACAGGAAAAAAACCCACAAAACCCAGCAAACAACTGTATGCTGCTGCACCCTGTTACTCTTTCTGCTATTCAGATGTATGGCAACAAGTCTTTTGTCACTGAAATTAAAAATGAGGGAAGCCAATGACAATTATTTATCACGTAACCATGCAGGACATTAAGAATTATATGTTCTCTTGAATTTATAAATGTATACAGATTTATTTAAAACCTTCTCCAGGCAGATTCACAGCCATGTAGTTTATTATAATAAATGACAAGATGCTGGGAACTAGAACATACCTAATGAAGTACTGACTGACAGAGCTAAAGGAAAAGCCAAGGATCTGAGAAAGGACGAAGTTTGAAATGATTGAATTTAGTCATAAATAAGCCCAAGCTTCTTTTGGGGCTAACTTGCTCACCAGTGTCATTCTGTTCAACGTCCCAGTGGAGCCAACAGAGGAGTGCTGTTGACTTGATACTCCTCTGATCAAAGAATAAACACAGTAAGAATGGTGTTTGTGGCACCAATGTCTTATAGCTCTCGAAATGGTAAATAATTTATTCAGACAGTACGGAAAGAGTTTGTAACATTTCGATGGTGCAGAAGGAAGCAAATTTATTTACTCGTATTTTGTGCATTGTTGGGAGATAAATAGAAAGAGTGAAAACTCCAGATTTCAAAAGCTAGCAACAAGCCTTCAGTGCCTCTGCAGGATTCCACTGACTGGAGTACGCCCTCCCGGTCTCTACAGGGCAGCCTGTGTCAGACCCCAAATTCCCTGGAAGAAAGGTACGTATAAAGCCTAGAAGCAATGCTGCCAAACCCATCTGGCAGATGAACAAGTCAGCAGTACCAAACATTCAAGTCATGAGGTTTGAGAAGGAAATATTCTGGAAGGCTCCATCTCAGAGGACAGCCAGGATGACACAATAGAGATGTCACTCAAAAACTGAGTGTGAATACTTCGCAGGATTTCTTGGATTTGGTATCACAAGGTGACACTGCACCCCTCCCCTGCTTTCCAAATCATGAAAACTGCTGTTAAACACACAGAAAGTCTTAATGGATTACTGAGAATTTTGACTAAGATTTCAGCATGTGGTCCTGTGAGGATTTATTATGTAAATTAGAGGATATGAGTAAAATTAATTAGATGTTTCTTGTATTTTATAAGAAATAAGAAAACTGCTTTTCCGTTTTCAGAAGAAAACGGGTGTTAAGCAGTTTACAACACAAGTCTGTCCACATGCAATAGCAAAAAAAGAGCCTATATCATCCCAGGCAGTCATTCTCTATTTCCTTATACTATTTGTGAAGGAAAAGCAATGTGACAGGCAAGGCTGCAAGCAGAGGAATTGCCCACAAGATGTTTTACAAATTGAAGCAGAAAAAGCTTTTGAAAGGGAAGCAAAATACAGGAGAGCAGAAACAATCCGATATGCAGCACTCTAAATTCAGAAGTGCCAGCAGGCGATGTGCAGCTCCTCAGAGTTTTGAAAAACACGTTTGTCAGGTTTAATTATTTATTTACTTCACAGAATAAATTCCTCCAAAGCAGAATTGCTGAACACAGCTTGTAAGAGCAACTGAGCCTTTTACTGATACCTTTATGTGCCTCTAATGAGGAAACTGAAAATACACTGGATTACAGAGATGGGCATTCAAATTCAGCAAAAGTGCTCTCTTCTGTGATTACAGCCTGTGTGTCCTCTCTGTAACCTGGCACCGGGTGTCCAAACCTGTAGCAGGTACACATCACCCATCCTGCTGCAGGCAGCGATCTTCCCATACACCAGCCTCTTGCCACAGCTTCCCCATGGCCTGCCCTGCAGAAGCCACGTCAGAGCTGAGCTCTCCAAGTGGAGGATGGGCATTCTCTCTCCCCTAGCACGCAGGAACTAAGCACAGTCCTCTTATCCTACCAACTTTCAAAGCAGAGAAAGGGAAAGGTCATATTTTGCATTTTTCATCTAGATTGCTGGTCTCTCAAAGCCACAGGAAGGAATGCATTTCACAGTACATGTAGCAAGTCAGCTGGGATACGCTGAACCCGTGGCCCTTATCTGCTAATCTCCAATACACTGTTAAAGCACCTTGAGGTTTCTGACAAGTTCTATTCTCTTGAAAATATTACACAAATGATGCAGCTGTTACGAGATAGCTTTGATTAGCTGCAAGTGCCAGAGAATTCAAAGCTTTAGTGGAAGATTCTGCTCATCTGAATTAACCAAGAAAGTCGGCTCTTTTGACCTAAGGATGCAGTCACTTTTAATGATTGCATTCTTTGGCTTAGTAACTCCTTGCCAATGTAAGCGAATGGGTCACAAACCAGTGTTCTTTACTTCTGCCATTTGCTGTTGCTTTCAAGAGCCCTGTGCAGCTGTGACTGCTGTGCTAATGCACCCTGCTTGCTAATGGGTTTTCCAAGGGCTTTACTTGCACAACCTCTTTTCGTGACACTGCAAAGTTTGTATTTGACAGCTCTGGGTGAGTGCCTGTGTCCTGGCGCCTGAAGTGCACGCCGCACATTTACCAAGTGCGCTCTTCCTACTGATGGACTGGTTGGTGATTTCGATTTCTCTTCTCTCCATGTTGGTTAAAAGTATATTTATGTGGAATTGGGATCTTTTATAGATATTTGCTTTTTAGGGTGTCTGATTTTACACTTTGGGTAGCACCAGCTTTCACAGCCATATGTTAGCACCGGGACTGCACTGGAGTTTAAAACTCTCACTCTTGTTGTAGTGCTATGTGGCTTTCATTTTTTCATATTTTGCTACATTTCTGTTTTATGCTACAAATATCTTTCCTATTTTTAATATGACATGTCTTGAATTCCCTGTTCGCTAGTATGAGTGCTAGGGTATGTTGCCTTCCAATGTGACTAGTTTGCCTGGCATTTGAGCTCGAAGCATTTTGTTTCAGCATCAGTGATCTTAATTTGCTGGACTGCCCTTTTTGACTGGTTTTGTGCATCCTCCTTCATGAACTGACCTAACAGTTGATACTGGCACAGTGTCTATGACTTTCCTTCCAATAGTGAAAAGGTGAAGGATAAAGCCATCAGCCAGTCTTTTAGAAGTCTGTGCCCACCATTTCTAACACTAAAGTACTCCTGCTCTGAGCAAATGAAACATTGGCTTTTCTTTAATTTAATGAAAATCTAATGTACAGCACAACTAGCCCTTCCTCCCGTATTTAGGGCTTAGACATAAGCACTCAGGATGGGGTCTGAGCACTTACTACAGAGAGCTCAACAAACAGATGCATCTCTATTATGGACGTGCAGTTAGCTGGACACGCTTCCTTCCCGAGTTTTCAGATTGCATTCATGCCCAGCTGTCAGATCCTTTGTCTCTTTTGGGAAGAAATGTCAAAAATGCTGAGGGGCTGTCAAACCCCGCGTACAACTACGCACTCTGCTCACCTGAATTCAAGCACTTGTGGCATTCTCCCATTTGGGAGGTGTGCATACTGGTCAGAAAATCCATTGAAACAACAAAACAGCACATACATGAGCAGTGGAAGTGAAGTGTATAATCACAGGTTCCTGACACTGGCAAACATTACATGTGCCTAGCCTACTTACACCTCGCCAGCTTGATGGTAACATGGGCAAGGCCAACTTCTTCAGGCACATTCAAACAAGTTTGGTTTCCTGATAGCTGTTTTTCTGCAATAAGTAAATCTCAAGTCTTTTGTTAGTCTCTGTCATGGGCTTTTTCTATTAGAGGACAAAGCAAGTCTTGCAGGTTCACAGCCACAGCAAAAATAGCACAATTAATAGTTTTGGTATTACCCTTTGTCTCAAGTCTTTGCAAAGAGATGGCTATCACGAGCTGTTCTTTCCTTCCTGTGGGTATTGCAGACATTTCACTACTAAGCTAACTGTACTCTGTATACAGCCCACAATAAGGTCAACATGCCCAGCCTCAAATTCTCACAGGATGACTCCAAATCTATTGAAATCCTTTTATAATCCACAACATGTCCTTCCTCAGTTCCATGTTTGGGCGAGACCATGAACGGATACAGGGACAAGTCCCAGCTTTTTACTTTCCTTTGTTTGCTAAGACAGTCCTAGCACCGCCTTGATCTGAACAGCAAAGGATGCAGATTGGGCCTGGATCACACACCTGGCAGAGGAAGGCTCCCTGCCTGCTGTCTTGCTTATACATAGCCAACTGAAGTGGGGTGCTGCATGTCTTACGTGTTCCTAGGGCTGCAGTTTCAGCTATAACTTCAATATAGGACTGAACACAATTGTACTTTTAAAAAGTGATGGTGAAAAAACAGCCCGATATAATCAAACAGAAGGAGATAAAAGAATGGGTTTGAACACTTGACTAGTAACCAATAGGATCTTTACCCATTGTATTTGGAGCAATTTTATTTGCAGCGCTTGAGGAATTGAAGATCGTTTTTCACCTGACATGACACACAGTGTGGTAGGTGCTACAATGATTTTTCTATAGGCTACAGGTATCTGAGATCTCCTGCAGATATTCTACAAATCATTCCTCAGCCTACTCAACCTTCATTAGTGTTGTCATGATCCTTCCAGAAAGAAGAGGAGAAATAAGAAGATTGTTTAATCTTCATTTTATGAATTAATTTAGTTGTGGAATCTTTTATCAAATGAGAATACCTTCTTGTGAAGAGCACTTGAATAAGAAGAATACTATGCTGTATTTTTTATTTTATTAGTGATTCTCTGTGAATAAGTACACTGGCCTTTTTATAGTGGAAAATTAGTTAAAAAAAAAACCTGTGAAAGGTAACAACTTTAGCATCTGCTTGTGGATAATGCTACAGAAACATGAGTTGGTTCTTTTAATAACTTGTAATAGGAAACTTTAGAACTGTATAATGTAATTAGTGTAGCAGACGCTGATATAACTTACCCTAAATGCAAATCTAGAATTCTTCTATGATTGCCATAAATTACCTCAGATGTACACAGATGTAAATCAGAACAGAATGGCTTTATTGTGTCTCACTGGCATAGCAGGTTATTACCAATGCCATGTCTCTTAACCTTGCTTCATTTGAACAATATAACTGTCCCAAGTTTGTTCTTACTTCTCTTTTCCTTCATTGCTTTATTATTTCCTAGCATTTATTCACCTACAAATCTGTGTAGATTCTTGGTGTCTGTCAGCTCCTGACCATACAGTATCCCTTGGACATCTAACTAGAACAAGCGAGATACGAATTTCTAGCAGGTGAAAATCAGTACAACATTTTTTCTAGCTACATATGCACATGTACAGACAGCTTTTCTGTATTCCAGATCTTCAAGCATATGGGGAAAAAAGATTTGGTGATTTGGGAACCTTTTAATATAATTTTTCAGTGAAAAGCTCTCTAGCTGTCTACTTAGAGTTTTCTAGCTTTCTGAACGTAGCATAGGGTGTCATTCACAGATGTGTCCATACCTGCAAACCTAGTGCCTAACACTACATTTCTGACACTAAGAAAGAACAAGTTGAGAAATGAGCTGTGCGCCACACACTGCATCTTATCCTGCTGATGGGCAGACCACGTATGTAGGGAATTCCCATTCAGAGACTACATCAAAGAGAAAATTGCTGGTGCTCTATTTTTGAAGTAACAAGATGTTTCGAAAAGTAAAATCTTTATCTGATCCATGAGCTTTCCTGATGTTCTAGAAAATATAAGGTAAAAAGTTATTCGTCATAGTATAACCTTTCTCTCTACCTTCGAGAGCTCTATTAATTCAGGTCTATATCTGATGTTCTAGTATATCTTATTATTATTACTACTAATAATAACAATAATAATAATAATAATAATAGCAACACCTACACACAGCAGGTCTCCTGTAAGCATAGCTGTCCAGTTTACAAAGCTGGCAAAAACTGTAATCTTTAGAAAATTAGAAAGATTATCTTAGAATTTTTCTTTGGTGCTTGCTAGAGAAATCTGCTACACAGTTCTTTCTGCTGGACATTACTGTTCTGGACTCTCATATATTTCATGCTACTGTTTTCTGCTGTGAGACTTTAGAGGTCTGTGAGAGCCATGTTATCAAAATTGATAGAGACAGCTTTCATACTTTGATTCTTACTATATAAAGTTTTTGAGATACCTTGGGCTCTTCCATTCCTGTAATTTCCTCTTCATCACTGTGTCCTTTTCCTACTCTGCCTAGAGTGAGATTTAGGTGCAAATGGTGTTTTGAAATACAGGGAATGATCTTGCTATTTATTTTGAATACCATCATTCCTGGAATTATTTTTTTTAAAAAGAATCAACACAGAACTTGTTAAGACCCACGTCATAATGGTGTCTTCCTCACAATTAACAGAAAGCCATGTCATTGGTCAATTTATTATATCATTGCCTAGCAGACGATGCACAAAATCGGCTGCTCTTTTTGTCTCTCCAAACCAGTCTTTTCTGGGCAGCTTCCTTTCTCCTTTTCTGAAATGAAGTCTTTCCTTGTGAATGGTGCCTGACTGACAGCCTTGAAAGCTCCATTTTTCTTTATATAGAGAGCAAATTCACAGTCAAAGTTTGCAGCGTGAGATTGCCCATAGCGACCTGCACACCATGCCCAAGCTGATTCAGTAGAGCTCTCCAATTCGGATCAGGCACTAGTTATTTTGTGAGTGACTTTACCCCTGATGAACTTCACAGCTGAAATGCAACTAGTATTAATTCCATTAATTTCTGTGGTATGACATCAATATCCCATGAATTATTTTGAAACTACCAATTTATTTCACATAGTTGGGGATGGATTTTTCTTTGTTATTCTTAAAAACCTTTCAATCTAAGCCCTATCATATTATTTCTATGTCAGTAATCCTTCTAGAACAGGAATAACACCATTTAAGACCTGTTTGTTCTAGTTAACCAAAAACCACTCTTTTCTACTCTATTTTTCTGATCTTCTCACTGTATTACATCACAAATCCGTTCATCTATGCAAGCACAGCAATTCTGGGCTCACACAGATTCATTTTCTCATCTCTTCTCAAAGGCTGTTAGAGAGCCAGAAGTTCTTGTTAGACCCTAGACAGAACTGAGTTCACATAACGTGTGTCACGTCCCTTTTAACAGTGGTGTTTTTCAGGTGCTTCTGTGTGAGCTAGAGGCCCTAGATTTAATTTATCCCTTTGGCGAACTGCACAATCAGTACTTTTCAAAGAGTGAAGGCACTTGCAAGATTCAGTAAAAATAAAAGAAAATTGGACACCCCAATCTGACTGCAGTTGTGAGCCAAAGCAAAAATCTTTGGGGAGGGAGGGAGTAGGAAAGCTTAATACAAGAGGAACTGCGCTAAAACTATTCTTCACCAGACCGCTGTGAGAAGTATTAGGAACTTTTACGGTAACTTGAGTGGTGTGCAGTCAGGGACGAGCTGAGGCTCGCCGTGCACGCCCGTACCTGCTCCGCAGGCTCCCTGCGGGGGGTGGTCAGCACCCGCGCCCTGGACAGCTCCGGCAGCGGCGGTGCCAAACGGTGCCCGAGGGCGGTGTGACTCGGTTCACCGAATCCCTACGGAAAAACCGATAGACCGGACCGGGGTGTGTTATTAACTACAATGAACCGCATTATCTTGTAAACTGCACAAGGAGGAATTTAAATCTCTTTTTTTTTTTTCTGTATCCAGCTCTTCATTACCATTTTGGGAAGAGTTAGAAGCTACAGCTCTCCTTCTGCCTGTTGTCTTTTAATCCTCTCATTCTCAAGTCACTCACTATAGCATAAAAGTGCCATAAACCTAAAGCTGTGAAGTTTTATGTCCTTGCAGTAACAAATCCTAAAAGTAGAAGGCACACTTGTTGCATATGCGCCCCTATTCTTCCGCTGCTTCCCAAGCCTGTTTCCCTATTCCTAAATGCATGCCAGCTTTTTTCATCTTCCTACCGTGGAACTTAGCACAAGGTGGGGGCAGATGGGTGCAAAATTCAACTATATTGCAAAGCAAACATGTTTATTGCAGCCGCAGATCCAGAAAAAGCAATGTTAAAACTGATTATGAGCTTCATTTATTCAGTCAGTTTTGGATTAAGATGGGGTTTTATGAACTAAGTAGCCCAAATTAGGCTACAGAGACATTTCAAACAGCATGGAGATTTTAAGGTGTTATGTGCATCCAGGGTTGTTTGAACCCCTTGAGTTGAGAACAATTACTGCAAAATGTTATTAATTTTGTAGTGTGCTTTATGCTGAACTGTAGGTGTCATAAAAAAAGAACTTGAGACAAAGAGCATACTTTATTTTGGCAGGCACTATATAGGCCCCTTGGGATGTCAGTATAACTGGGGTGTACTTGCTCTAAAAGCAGCTGATTATAACTGCTGCATTTAAAGGCCTGCAAAAGTACCTCTTCAAATTTAATTATCTGCTGCTCCTTTTCCTGCTATGCCCCCCATCATTCTCTTCCCTACAAAGCTGTAACACCAAATCCAGCTGGTCATGAGACACTAAGTGCTACTAACACAAGAATCATCATGGTCACAGTGCTTCTTCCAGCTACTGGATAGCAGTTCAAACCCCACCTCATAACTACTGTTGGATTTCATGAAGGAAATCACTTGTTAGCTTGATTCTCGCTCACTCAACAATTTCTGCTCTTCCCCATAAGCATATCATAATATGCTGAGGAAAAAAACAACAAACCAGCAGTATCGCCCCTGAAAAACAGAATATGGAGCAGACCAGAGAAAGTTGTATTGAGAAACATTTCCCAGAACATTAAACTCAGAGCAGAACTTTGCACTGATTGGCAAGCAAGGTACAGAAACCAGTACAAGACAACAGCATGGCCCT
The DNA here is from genome assembly GCF_000695765.1 of Mesitornis unicolor. Classification (NCBI taxonomy): domain Eukaryota; kingdom Metazoa; phylum Chordata; class Aves; order Mesitornithiformes; family Mesitornithidae; genus Mesitornis; species Mesitornis unicolor. Next base: position 41,471 of record NW_010197674.1, on the reverse strand, counting down.
GCAGTTTCTTTGTAGTTAAACATTGCATGAAGAGATAACAAGACAACCTCAGGTAACTTTTCCATCAAGACAAACCCAAAGGACAAGAGCAAGGAGTACAAAGTAGTACATAGATATGGTGGGGGAATAAGAAGCTGCAGTCTCTTATCAGATCAAGTTATACAAAATCTT